>NC_085033.1:12143468-12230813 GCF_963692335.1 Osmerus eperlanus | reverse complement strand
ATGCTCAACTAGCCAAGTCTGAGAATGACATCTCTCAGAAGGAAGAGGAACTAAGCCAGCTGAAAGGGAACTTGACCAGGTGGGTCTTTTAGTATGGATAAAAACAAAACAGTCTTAATACATGTGTATCCAGCCTCTACACTGCATGACCCTCTGTAGTGTTGACATCTTAAATATGCTTATAGCAGGGTAGTCGGTGTCTTTAACACACGGAAAATCTCTCCCTCCCACCTTTAATTACGAAAATTATATTTAACGGCCGCTTCCTCAGTTATTATAAAAACAAACAACAACAAAACCTTTCCCACGCACATTTGAAAACAGACTTATGCCCCTGGCTCATAGCCTTACAGTCCCAGTACGTACTGAATACATAAAGCATATAATCTATCGTTTTAAAGCAGGTTGATTTGAGTTCTGAGCGTGTCCTCTCAGGTGTGAGGAGAGCTTGGCGGGGTCGGAGAAGTCCTGCCAGGACCTGAGGGACCGTCTACATCGAGCCATCACGGAGAAACAGAACGTGGACCTGCGCACCTCCGCAGAGCTGGATGACCTCTACCGCACCAAGATCAACCTGGAGGAGAGACTCATCCAACTCATCAGGTACATCTGCCCTCCCTCCTCCTGCCCTGCCCTCCCTCCCCTTCCCTCCCTCCCCTGCCCTCCCTCCCTCCCCTGCCCTCCCTCCCCTGCCCTCCCTCCCTCCCTCCCCTGCCCTCCCTCCCTCCCTGCCCTCCCTCCCTCCCCTGCCCTCCCTCCCTCCCTCCCTGCCCTCCCTCCCTCCCCTGCCCTCCCTCCCCTGCCCTCCCTCCCTCCCTCCCCTCCTCCTGCCCTGGGAGCAGTCTTGGCTTGACTGTTTAGTCTTCACAGCTAAATAGGGCATCGGCTCACAGTGTTGGTATGTGAGTCACTGTAATGAGTCATTCTTGTAAACCAGGGTTCTTCAACCCTGTTCTTTGTAGGCTTTCGCTTCAACACCTGATTCTAATAATAAGCTGGTTATTCAGTTGACTGGTGTTGAATCTGGTCAAATGAGTGTGTTTGGAGCAAAAACCTACTGGCAGGTAGCATAGTCGTTATCAGGCTTCTGCAGAGCTTGCAAACGGACCCGTTCATTTGAATCAGGTGTGTTGGAGCAGGGAAACATTAAAAAAAATACAGGTCAGCGGCCCCTGCAGACCAGGGTTGGAGACCCCTGTTGTAAACGGTGTGTGGTGGCGCCCCCTACAGGGAGAAGGACGCTCTGTGGCAGAAGTCGGACGCCCTGGAGTTTGAGCAGAAGCTACGCGACGAGGAGACAGAGAGGGACGTCAACTACTGCCTGGGCTGCCACAGCCAGTTCAGCTGGTGGCTCCGCAAACACAACTGCAGGTCAGTCAAGCACGCACGCACACACACCTGCGCCTGTCAAATGTGAGTGCACAAATGTTAGTTATGAGCTTTTTTTTAATGTTTCAAACAAGTCCATTTTGATGCCAATCCAGACAGTCAATTTCCTGTTGATAATAGCATGTCTTGTTTACTTACATTCAAGTCCCGAGATAAGCCATTTATACTAGATGGTATGGTTTTTGCATTGGCGCGCACACACACTCGTATACATCTACGCGTCTTTGTGGACACGGCCCTTTCCCAGGTTGTGCGGCCGTCCGTTCTGCTACTACTGCTGCAGCAACACGGTGAGCACCCAGCAGGGCGGCGCCAGAGAGCGATGCTGCCGTGACTGCTACAGCCAGCACAGCGCTGTGGTGGAGCGCCACCCGCAGCAGGACGTGGGAAGCGCTCCAGACCCTCCGTTTGGCCCCCTGCCCCAGCCTGGCAGGACCGCTTCCAGCACAGCAGGTAGGGAAGCAACACTTCAGGTAGCACATCTTCAAACACACACACAATATCAGTCTTTCTAGTTGTAAGTTGTATAACACACACACACACACATGCAGTTTCTTGAGAGATCTGTCAAGAACAAAAAGGCACCACTAATGTTAACTGGTAGTGGAGTAGAATGTGTTATTAGTGAGTCCACTGTGTGTGTGTGTGTGTGTGTGTCTAAATGTTTTGGGTGTGTGGAGCAGAGCAGGGTTTAGCGCCGGACGATGGGGTGTTTGACATCATCTCCGAGGAGGAGGTGAACGGGGTGTACGACACCGACCTCTCCTTCTCCACTCCCTGCTCTCCCGGACACAGACAGCAGGGGGCAGCAGAGCTGTAAGAACACACACACACACACACACACACTGAGACCTCTCCAATGTCTTTCAACCTGGGAAAAGGAGATAATTCTATGTTGTTATTGTGGTCCTCAGGAACAGCAGCACCAGTGCGGGCGACACCACTTCTGAAGATGCCGAGGACCTCAGTGCTTCTGTGCAGGACGCTGAGATCTGTCTGCTCAGGGCTGGCGAGCTCACGTGAGTCTGACCCGCCCCCCCCCCCCCCCCCCCCCCCCCGTCTCCGCTCTCCAACATCATCCAGGGTATCTTTCATTAACATCCTCCAGGGGTTATCTTTCATTAACATCCTCCAGGGGTTATCTTTCATTAACATCCTCCAGGGGTTATCTTTCATTAACATCCTCCAGGGGTTATCTTTCATTAACATCCTCCAGGGGTTATCTTTCATTAACATCCTCCAGGGGTTATCTTTCATTAACATCATCCAGGGGTTATCTTTCATTAACATCCTCCAGGGGTTTGTTGGTGCTTCCTCCCATAGGCTCTGCGTCCCCTTCTCTGTGGATGACATCACAGGATTCGGGGACTCGTCCCGAGAGCTCTTCGTCAAGTCCAGTTGCTACAGCCTCATCCCCATCGCCGTGGGCAACGCTGGGCCGACGATCAGCTGGGTGTTCACGTCTGAGCCCAAGAGCATATCCTTCAGCGTGGTCTACCGGGAGGATACCGAGATCCCTCTGGACCAGGCTAAGGTAGCACACACACACATACTGTACTGTACACACACACAGTGACACCTAAGCAGGAAAGACAGTCTTCTTCCTGACACGCTGAATGTGCATCATCTGATCTTCTTGCAAAACTTGAAGGGAGAAAGCTGACTCCAGGGGTCTGTCCTGCGCCTGCTGTCTTTCCCCAGGTCCTGATCCCTCTGACTCGCTGCAGCTCCCACAAGGAGACCATCCAGGGAGAGCTGAAGGTGAGGAACCCAGGGGAATACACGCTCATTTTCGACAACTCCTTTTCCAGGTCAGTCTCCCCAGACACACAAACACACACAGTGATTCTGTACCTCCACACTTACTTCATCAATGCCATATTTACACTCATCCATGTGTCATTTACCAACCAGACGGTGTTCACATTGCCTCGATGCACCTTGACTGGGGCCCTTGTTTGTGTGTGTGTGTGTTTCAGGTTCATCTCCAAGAAGGTGTTGTACCGTCTGAGTGTGGAGAAGCCTGTGGTCTACGACGGCAGTGACAGTGTGTAGCTGCAGGGAGAGGGAGAGCTCTGCGGGGCTCAGCCCCCAGCCCGAGGCTCAGCCCCAGCCCGAGGCTCAGCCCCCAGCCCGAGGCTCAGCCCCCAGCCCGAGGCTCAGCCCCAGCCCGAGGCTCAGCCCCAGCCCGGGCTCAGCCCCCAGCCCGAGGCTCAGCCCCCAGCCCGAGGCTCAGCGCCCTGCCCGAGGCTCAGCGCCCTGCCCGAGGCTCAGCCCCCAGCCCGAGGCTCAGCCCCTGCCCGAGGCTCAGCCCCCATCCCGAGGCTCAGCCCCCAGCCCGGGCTCAGCCCCCAGCCCGAGGCTCAGCCCCCAGCCCGAGGCTCAGCGCCCTGCCCGAGGCTCAGCCCCTGCCCGAGGCTCAGCGCCCTGCCCGAGGCTCAGCGCCCTGCCCGAGGCTCAGCCCCAGCCCGGGCTCAGGCCCCAGCCCGAGGCTCAGCCCCCAGCCCGAGGCTCAGCCCCTGCCCGAGGCTCAGCGCCCTGCCCGAGGCTCAGCCCCAGCCCGGGCTCAGGCCCCAGCCCGAGGCTCAGACCCTGCCCGAGGCTCAGCCCGAGGCTCAGCCCCAGCCCGAGGCTCAGCCCCAGCCCGAGGCTCAGCCCCCAGCCCGAGGCTCAGCCTATCTGCCCGTGTTGGCTGGGCGAGGGGGGGAGCGTTAACTGAGATGGGTGGAGGCTGTGGCCTCCAGCAGGGGTGAAAAGTCTAGAGGTCAGTTTGGGACTGAGCATCTTTTACTTCCCCCGAGGTCCCTGTGTGAAACGTGTGCTGCTGATAGTCTAGTTTTACATACCATACTTTATTGACACTGTGTGTGTGTGTGTTTTTTTCTTCTTCTTGTTTACAAATGTTAATGTCAGATATGTGACGGCAACCGAGGCGTAAGAAAGATGTGGTGAATGTTAGGAACGTCCGATCACAGTTCATCCGTATGCCTTAGGCCTCTGCCAAGAGACTGTGGGCTTCTACTCACAAGAGTCTGGGAAGACCTCATTAAGCAGGAGCTGACATTTTCAAATGCCTCCCGTTAGCTGCTCCCCTCTGAGGTGGGTGAAATACTATTTGGCTCAGGAGGAGGAGGAGGAGGAGGAGGAGGAGGAGGAGGAGGAGGAGGACATTAAGTAAAACTGTCGTGTAGATTTAAATACACTACTCCAGACAATGCTTTACTGTAGACGTTTGATTGTTTCATCGTGAGGATTGAATGTGTATGTGACCACTACATATCATGTGCTGAGATGTCTGTTACTGGGACTGAGTCTGTACAGGGCTGTGAACCAGGTCCATGTTGGTGTATGTTATTGACTTTAATTCAATGCAGGGTGTCAGAATATACAGTATCTGCGAGTGGGTCCCTCTGGAGCAAATGTGTTTTGCACTTTGACATCTTATTATGCATGTGAACTATAGGGATCGTACTCATGTTTCCTTTTTTGACTTCTTTCTAAACGTTCAATATGGGACATGCACCTAGCAACTGCACTACAGACACAAAAAATCCATATCTTTCTGATTTGTACTTGCGTTTCGATGCTCACCTATTGAGGATTTTATACTGCGTCGGTGAGATAATGAAATGGAAAACCACAGTATAAGCTAGGTCATTTGTAGATGACATTTAACAGTGATTTTTGTCTTGGTGGGGGGGGGACAACACACATATTGCCAAAAAAGAACGTGAATGCTGTTTCATATGTCGTATTTTACTGTTTGTTGCAATATTCTATTTTAAATAGCTGAGGTGACATCATTGTAAAAGATTCACTTTTTAAAAGCTATTTTTAATCTGTCTCCCCTGGGTCTTTGTGCCAGTTTTTGAGTGTGATTGTGTAGAGGACTATTTTATCACTCGGTTTGGCACAGGGGACTGCAGACTTTCTGGCATC
Source organism: Osmerus eperlanus (assembly GCF_963692335.1). Taxonomy (NCBI): domain Eukaryota; kingdom Metazoa; phylum Chordata; class Actinopteri; order Osmeriformes; family Osmeridae; genus Osmerus; species Osmerus eperlanus. The sequence goes on along the minus strand of NC_085033.1, from coordinate 12,225,485 downwards.
TTTGTAAATAACTGTCTACTGGTGTTACATAGTAAGGGAGATATGTTTCCAGAGGTCTGTGACATGCTGGGTATTGTGAGTAAATAAATATGATTGCTGTGATTAATACAATGTGTTTGTGTTGAAAAGTCATTGATATTTTGTACGACAGTTGATCCTTTTGTGAGGACAGGTATACATACTGAATAGGGGTTTCAAAACACAAAGTAGATTTCTCTGTGTTGTGTGTCTGCCTGCGATGCCCCAGACGTGCTTGTGTTTGTTGGGCTGAGGCAGAGGTGTCCGTCTGAGAGACAGTGTTTATAGTGCACAGGCCAGGCTGCCTCTCAAGGTTAATGATCTCATTGTAAATCATGTCACACCCCCCCCTCTTCCTCCTCCATCCCTCCCTCCTCCCCCCGCTCCTCTCCGCTTGCCTCCACTGATCGGTGATTTACACCCATGCTGGTGTGGGTGTAGCGATGCAGACCAGGGGATGTGTGCGTGTGTGTGCGCGTGTGTGTGTGTTTGTGTGTGTGTTTGTGTGTGTGTGTGCCTGTGTGTGTGTTTGTGTGTGCCTGTGTGTGTGTGAGTGTGTGTGGGTGTGTGTGTGTTTGTGTGTGTGTGTGCCTGTGTGTGTGTTTGTGTGTGTGTGTGCCTGTGTGTTTGTGTGTGTGTGTGCCTGTGTGTGTGTTTGTGTGTGTGTGTGCCTGTGTGTGTGTGAGTGTGTGTGGGTGTTTGTGTGTGTGTGTGCCTGTGAGTGTGTGTGTGTGTGTGCGCGTGTGTGCCTGTGTGAGTGTGTGTGTGTGCGCGTGTGTGCCTGTGTGAGTGTGTGTGTGTGCGCGTGTGCATGCATGCTGAATGCCAATGTGGTCTGGAGGAAGGCACGCGCACTGTTGACGTTTTCTAACTTGTGCAAAAAAAGCACACTTCTTCACTCTGGTCAGGAGCCGTGAATCAAAACATTTACGCGCACACACACACAGAGACTGAACCTCAATGGTTTGCACACACATGCGCATATGTACGACACGGTACAGTATATAACCACAGAAACAAATTAAAACCTTCCTAGCCCCGCTAAGGTTTAGGGTAGCTGGAACGGGTTCGATGTCCGGTCTTAAGCTCATGAGTTTTGCTGGATAGAGTAAGTTTACAGGTAGCACCTTCCAAATATCGCCGAGCAATATCGGAATTTTCTCATCATCCAGTGCACTTCAAATCTGAAGTGAATGACACACATGCAATTGTAAATAATTACCGTGACACAAATAGCCACTAGACCTTTCTCCCTCCTCTTCACGTTGACTGTCACTGCTGTAGGCTGAACTAATGCAGCATGGCTGTAGGGAGACCAACAAGAAGTCTGAATTGGCATTCAACATCCCTCCCCCAGCACTCCTCCACATAGAAATGAAAGGAAACAGTGTTTTTATTAGCAGAGCTGGGCTGTATGTGAAACACCCCTGCCGTCCATCATTCATTGCTAAGGACGTGAGACACTTGAGAAGCTGTACTTGGCAGAGGGCTTTGGAAGCATAAAGGCGGTGGCAGCCATTTTGGAGCTGAAATGAGTCATAAATCATTTGCCTGAAGGCTTTTTTTACCTCACTCTTCACCTCTAGAGTTCGATGCCAGACCACTCCAGCAAATGAAAAGGGATATACGTCCACATCAGAAACAGGAGGGTAGAGGGAGAAGGATCTTGGGGTGATGCTAGACAAGTGGAGCATTTTTATCAGAAAACCTGGGATTGAGTAACATAAAACATGATGAAACATTCTAGCATTGTGATTTTTTGTTTGGGAAATGTGCACAGAGTCAAGACATTGTGATCATGTTACAGCTTGTGTCCCCTATTGTCTGTGCCTAATTTCAACCACAAGTTGAGCAGTTATATCAGTTTCACGGGTGCTCTTCTTGCCGTCAGAAAGATCCAACAGGTTCATCCTTCCACCAACTACTTTCAGAGCATCTTATTACAGATATTATACTGTATTAGCATATCTGAATAAAGATGTGTTCTAATAAGGCATCTGCCTGTCGGTGTAGAGGACACAGTTGTTGGTGACCCTGTTCTAGGGCAAATACATCTAGGCAGGTTGTCATTGATATTCCTGTGTGTGTTTGTGTATGTGTGTGTGTAGGCAGGTATGGTGTTTGTGTCTATCTGCCTCCCCAGATATGAGTGGAGCCCCCCATGCAGAGGTAAGTGATTCCCTGTTGGCCTGCTCCCCTCTCCTCTCAGGCTGTTTGCTTGTGTCAAACACAATATCACCCTGCTGTTTGGGCCAGCGCTCTGCTGAGACTCTCCATCACACGCTACAGGACTGTCAGAGCCTCCGACAACCTGCTGCTACTCCAACTCCTTTCTCCTCGTTATTCTATCTCTCTCCGTCTCCCTCTTTCTCTCTCTGCCTCTTTCTCTCTCTCTCTCTCTTTCTCTCTCTCTCTCTCTCTCTCTCTCTCCGTCTCCCTCTCTCCATCTCTTTCTCCGTCTCCCTCTTTCTCTCCGTCTCCCTCTTTCTTTCTCTCTCTCTCTCTCTCTCTCTCTCTCTCTCTCTCTCTCTCTCTCTCTCTCTCTCCGTCTCCCTCTTTCTCTCTCCCCCCTATTGCTCTCTCGCTCTCTCTCCACTCATCCAGTGAGTGATGCTAACATCTGTTGAGGAAGTATCCTGGGAGGTCTTTGGAGAGAAGCGCTACCATGATGCATGTATGTCAGTTCTCCCAGAAGATTTGTATTTACAAATCCACATGAAATCTTTTTTGGTTTTTAAAGAAGAGCGCTGTCTAGTCCAGATGATGACATTGAGTGCGTACAGTCAGAGCTGAAAGGGAATCGTTCAAGTGTTCTTCCGGTAGTATATTTCTTTGTTTACTGTCTCTAACCCTGGGCGTATTTTTATCATGTTTCTGTCACCTCCTGGTCGGTGTCATCCATCTTGTCAGGTATCTGAAGATCCAGGCTTCCTGTCTCTGAGGCAGGCTCTTAGGGCTGGTGTGACTGGAAAAGAGTTGTGGTGATGAATGGGAGGCAGCAGGATAGGGCAGCGGAGAGATTCACTCGAGAAATGATTCACTCAAATAGGTCCACAAGAAGGGACCGCAGAGACAGTGTAGAAGAACACTAGGCTGTATCTGGATCTAAAGGGGATGGTGCGTGAGTGTGCATGTATGCGTGTTTGCCTGCTAACATTTCTCAACATTTCATCATCACTTCCGAGTCAGTGAAGGTCTCATGCCTAATGCTGGTCTGAGGGCTCTTCGTCCACCATCTCCGAGTATTGAGATGCCCATCTCTATTTCCATCCCCCTTTTTAGCCATCTCTGCCTTTCATCTTGGGCCCTCGTTTCCCTCTGCAAGTCGTCATCTGCTGAAGGACAGAGCCTACCATCTAAACAACCTATGATCTTTAGCCATTGTACTCGTTCGTTTCAGTCTAATGGCAGGTTGATATCCGCTGTTTCCATAGCAACCCGTATCGGGACGACCTCTGCCTGTAACATCAGCATCTCGGGGAGAAAAAAAACTAAAACACCAGCTGTGTCTTCAAGGCACGCCACCTCAGGTGCGACAAGGGAGGAAAACAAATTCTCAAATAACCTTAACAAACTACCAGTCTTAAAACATGAAAGAAGGTTCATTCTCAGACCTCAATGGGATTTACGGAGAAGGTAGCTAATCCAGTCCTTCGAAAGCATCTATTCCGCAGACGGAGTGTGGACTGTGCTGGCCCACCATCTGCGGCTTTGTGTTGCAGCGATAGGGGCCGTGTCGGTGAACGACTGCCTACAGAGCTGATGCAAAATACCGCAATTCAACAGACGCAAATGAAGTCGTTTGAAGGACTGCGGGATGAAAGAGAGGGAGGTGATGTTGTGGAGAGGAGAGAGAAAGTGTGGGAACACAGAGAGAGGGGTAAAGATAAGGAGACTGAGATGATGGAGAGACAAAGGGAAAGAGCAGAATAGAGAGAGGGAGAAAGCGATTTTGCTTTTCGGGCTCTTTGGCTAGTAGATCAATCAGGCTAAAGGGGTTTCACCCATAGTGACACACTGAATGCAGCAATGACCAAAGACCCCTTTCAAACAGACATTAAGCCTATCCCTCTGTCTTTCCCTTTCCCGTCTCTCTATCACTCTCTTTCTGGAAAACTCTCTCCTCGTCATTGCTTCTGGCTCATGGTAGCTTTATTTGTCATTTGATGAACTGATACCGAATTGAATTTGTCCAACCTGCTGTAATACATGAGCTAAGAGCAGACAGCGAGACTCTGAGAACACGTTCTCCTAGCTTAACATAGCTTGGACAAATTTAGCACAAGGGATTCTAACCCTTTGATGGAGTAATGAATGCGGAAAACACACGCAGGCTTCCTTTTCCATGGCATCCCATTTCGATGTGAGCTTGACATCAAGCTAACATTTAAATACGAGAGGATTCACAGTTCTTTTCTTCTGTCTCCTTTTCTCTTTCTTCCTCTCATCTCCTCCGATATTCCTCAGACTTTATCACTGCGTGTCTGTTTTCTAATATTCTGTGGAGCTACAAATGGGCGTGTAATTCCGATGTAGAGCCTCAGGCTCTCCGACGGACACGCTCGCCGACAAGCTCGCCAAAACGCGTTTCCATGGAGACTCAATTTGTTCGCGGGCCCCGGCAACTCGTGTCATTGACTTCAATTAGCGAGGAAGGCCGTTTTTACTGAGCACATACTTACACAGAGACTGCCTCGGAGGAGCGGAGAAAGAATCCTGGATCTCTGCTCCCTATCTCCAGGCTGAAGGGGGCTTAGCGGACGAGGACCCCAGGACGAAGGCTTCATTTCAAACGCTGTTCAAGGCTTTCCAGGGTGGAAGAGCAGCCAGGGCTTAAGGGGAATGAGGGATCCTCGTCCAGAAACCTACAGTGGTTTCGACTATAGAAACAGGCTTAGACCTAGAATGTATTGGGCCTAACAGAGTAGGATATTCTGAATGCCCATTCTCAATACTTTGTATACCAACACAGTACGGGCGAAAATGTATTTTTCTGTCATCCTGGTCAAAGATAAGGAGAGTTGCACCCAGACTTCCACTAAAGTGACTCTTGATGCATACTGCCAAAATACAGTATGCAGACAACATCCTTAAAATGACTAAACATGGATCCTGCCATTCTCAAGAATATTAAATCACGTATGATAATTGGTTTAATAAGATTAACAAGCTATATTTCACTTACATTTGGTGGGCATACCAGACGACATTGCTCATGATTTTAATGAGACAAAGTCCGTTATTATGGTGGGTTGTTGTTCTGTACCATGGATGGTCACAAAACATTACAATATTTATACATTGAAATATCTCTTTAGAAGGAGACAGTTATTTCCCAGCAGACTGTCAGTGCCAGCAGCAATGACGAACAGGAATCTGTAGAACGTGCTTTTAAAGTGATTCAACCTTGACTATCCCAACTCATTATCCTACAATTCCCTGACTGAGTCCCTTATTACAGGAACAGGTGCATCATTCAGTCCCATCAGCACAAAGTTAAAGGTTTAATTGAGAAATGTAGCCAGAGATTTTAACCCCACTAATTGCCCCACCACGCACCTCGTCGCAACAGCAACTGTAGGGCTCGAAAAGAATGTTGCCCAGGGCTGGCACTTAGGCGAGAAAAACACACAATTACTTTCTCCTTTTTTCTGAAGCCTACAGACAGCTGGGGACAAAGTGATGTTTACACAGAAATCACTTGTTCTGTTGGTGTTGAGGACAGATTTCTCCTCTCTGTATGTGATTTACAGGCACACAGGCGTGTTGCTCAAACACACACGCACACACACACGCACACACACACACTTGAATGTGAATTTCTGATGTGAAAGTTTCCCCAGTTTGGAAGGGTGAAACTTGGAGTGTGTGATCTTTTATTCATCCATCCCTCCTCCACTTTCCTCGCTGCTCTCCTCCGCGCTGGGGAGCTTGGCATCTGACATCCTTCACACTGAACACACCAGCTGGAGTGGCAAAGGCTGGAAGAGGAGGGCACCAAACGGGGAGAGAGTGACTGAGAAGGAGAACGAGTCTGGGTACAAAGGAGGTCACAGAGACAGTTAGACGGAGAGGTCGGATGAGGGTGTGTGTGTGTGTGTGTGTGCCTCTGTGCATGTTTGTGTGTGAATGTGTGCGTGCATACCAGTGTGTGTGTGTGTGTGTGTTTGTGTGTGCATTACTGTGTGTGTGCATGTGCATGCTAACCTTAGCTCACATGCTAACTCACATAGATTCTGAAGGAACTGTCACATGTCAGTGGCTGTCTAACCAATGGGCTGTCTTGTTTCTTTAAGTAGACAGAATCAAGTGTATAGGAGTCTGCATCACTTTTTTCTGCCTTCTGTTTCCTAATTCTACTGACGTTTCTGTAGTGATAATGATTCCAAGAATCATTATCAATACAGATGGAATACAACAGGTGAAGTCTTTGGCCTAACACTGTTTAACAGATTTGAAATAACTTGTCACTGATTACACCGCAATATTTTACTGTCTCCATCTGTATAGCTTTTATTCTTCTGACTAGACATGAGAAGCCAAGGTTCCCTACTTTCAGATGTCCATCTCGATTGTGAACATCTGAAAATACAACAAAGGCGAACATTTTTTCCATTTTGAAAAACTCTTTCTTCGGCGTTCACCTCATGTTTCCGGCAGCACTGAAAGAACTTGTCACCAACCCACTCACTCCTTTCTTTGTCACATTTCTCAACCCCTGGCCCTGTCACACACACACACACTTGCCAGTAAACGGTTTCACTTCACCTACAGCAACCAGCAATCTCCACGGCAGAGACAAGACAGGTCAAAGCCAATGTATCGCCTCGGACTGCTAGTGTCTTTTTCTGTACTTGGTTCACAGGCTCAGTGCTGCAGGTGAGGAAGACAAGTCGGTCCTGGTCAGGGTTGCCATGGCGACGCGTTGATGAAGCGATATGATTGAACCTCCGAGGCGCCGGGCAGACTGAGGTCTCGTACAGCTTTTTATTCCTCCAGTCCCCAAAAAACTTTCATGGTAGGAGATACCATTAAACAGCAGCTGCTGAATCACAAACTCTGAACACACAAACACAGCTCCTAGGGCTTCTTTAAAGCACTCGATAGTTTTATGGCAAACGTATACTCTGAAACCTTATTTATATAGCCTTCAGACACACACACACACGTACATACATACTCCCCCACATACACATAAGCAAGGTAAATGTTATGGTTACAATAATGTTGGCATGTTGACACATCAACCAAGAAGATGAGCACCCATATTTTGAATCATCCCAAACCAAACATGAAACAGCTTGCGGATGAGACTGTGTTTTCTCTCCACACACCATCCAGTGTCTTCTATACACTCTGCAAATGTAATGTACATTGATATTGTCTGGAGCAGATCAGGCCCTGTTACAGCAGTTTCACCACTGTACCGTGGACAAGACATTCCATTCTTTAAGTGTAAAATGGGTCATGGAATCATATCAAAACGGGGAGCATGGTTGAACAACAGGACTGAGAAAGGCGGGGCTAGCCTATTGTACCTCAGCTTGCTCTTGTCCCTTGTATCAGACTCAGGCTAAGGCAAGATAGTCCCCTTTAAAAGAGCAGGATTCAATCAGTACAAACCGACCCCTCTATGGTTCCGTGTTGCTGTTACTTGATATACGTGTCTTGATCTACTCGCCGTGAGAGTCCCACTGTCTGTCCTCTTTGACCTGCTGGTGACTCTGCAGTTTGTGGCCATTTGGAGAGGCGGAAAAAAACAGGCAAGGTTTCACTATCACCTTAAATGAACCCCAATGAAGATTGTGTCCATTTGAAAAGGGAAGTGAATAGTTTTTTGTATTTTTTAATTTTCTTAAACTTAATGTTACCATAGTTTTAGTTTCTGTGTCTTTTACACTCCAACTCCTGTGTGTAATGTATATTCATGTTGTGTTTGTTTCTCTGTGTAAGGCTTTGATACTCAGCCTTGTGCTTTGCTCTGACGTGACTTGTTAACCCTTGTGTTATCTTCAGGTCATTCTGACCCATCAGTCATTGTGACCCACCGTCGTATTGCGACAACTTTACCGCATACAAAAACAAAGTGAAGCATTTTATTTTAACCGTTGGGCTGTCTCAGACCCCCCACAAACGCGAAGGTTAAAAGAAAATTATTTGTATTTGTTTTTGTATTGGGTAAAATTGGGTAAACACAACGATGGTCGTTATGAACCTTTTGGTCATGTGACCCGAAGGCAGCACAAGGGGTTTAAATTATATGCCAGAATATGAAAAGATCTTGTGATAACCTCCTGCCAGCCTCCTTTAGATGGGCAACGTTTGGATTATGGATGCTCAGTGATACAAGTGACATGCCTAGCTGTGGCAATATTTTCCTGTCAGTCTATTTTGCCAAATTTGAAGGAGAATCTAAAGTCTCTCTGAAGTTTCTTTCCTCGACTTTGAAAATCATCTTGCCTGTGTGCGTGTGTGTGCGCGCGTGTGTGTGCATGCGTGTGTTTGCACGCGTGTGTGTGCGCGCGTGTGAAAGAACCCAGTCAGAGTTTTCCCTCTGAACAACAGCATTTTTACACACGCTTAAAAGTCTTTCCACACGCACGGTAATACTAAAAGCAAGGACTTAAATCTTTTCACATGAGCACTTTAGACAGACATTCTTTCCACTGCCATGAAATATAAATTAAAAGCCATGCCTTCTGTTTATTAGAAACGTGATTTAATTGAACTGCATTGGGACCATCTGGAATATGACACTCAAAGCAGGGATTAAAATGTATTACTGTCTTGTGTATTTGTGCATATGAGGAGAATATGTGTGTGTGTGGGTGTGATATTTGAAACAAATATATTTCGAATTTAAAGTGCCTTCCTGCCTGTTTGCATGTTGTGTGTGTGTCGTGGGTTTATGTATTTTAACTTCAATAAACCTCTGCAGCCAGCACTTTCACAGCAGAAACTCCCAGCCCCCTGCCTGCCTCCACCACAATCCCGTTGGACATGAATAATTCAACTCCCAGCAGAATGTACAACTTTCCAGCGATACTCCCCCTCTTTTTGGATGCTGATGATCTAAAGTCTTCGTGTGATCCTCCCCCTGAGACCATCATCCACAGACTCACATCCAGCCTGTAGTCCTCTCTCTTTCTCCCCGTTTTTTCTCTCTCCTATTTCCCACATTCCTTTCTTATCAGTTGTCATCTGTGTTGATCAGTCCCTCCGTTTCACCTGCCCTCCACGCTCAACGTCGTTGCAGAGTGGTTAAGGGGGGGAGGAATGATTGTACTCAGAGTGTGAATTATACAATGACAATCGGGGGGGGGTCAACTTCTTCTCCAGGGCGTAAAATAATATTTACGATTACAGGTAAGAACGATATATAAATGTATAGACCCCCCCCTCCGAACCTGTTGTTTTTACCTCTTTTGGGGGGGTCCAAGTCTTAATTAGGGGGGTCAAACCCCCCCAAACCCCTGCATAATTTGAACCCTGGTTGTTTTAGAGCCTTAAGAGCCTTGTTTAGCTTGTATAATACATGCTAAAGTGTTGAACCAAAATCAAATAAAGTGCTGGGATCAAATAAAACCTCTCGCCTCATCTGGCTCATTAAACCAGTATTATCTGACACGCAGGGCATTATGGAGAGGGTATGTACAGTATTTGACTCCTACAACTATACGTTGGATAATAAAGGTCTTTGGAAAGGAAATGGTACAGTATGGTGTATGTTAACAGGGTGTATATAAACAGTTCCCCTTTTTTTTTCCTATTGACAGTCAACTCACCACCATACGCAAATTTCCTGTGCACAAGCTCATGTAACTCAATACACAATATGCATTTTCACCCCAATAAGATGATCTCTCCGTCACAAGTGAGATCTGAAAATACTGTGCACTGCCATCTCAGTACCTTATCAAACAATATCATCTGCAAACGCAAACCACAGCATATTATTGAAATCATAGGTTTCCATGACAACAGGAACCTTCAGCTCTTTCATTCCTTTGCTGGTGGCACAGGAAAAAATTTCGTAAGCAATCACCATTATCTTGGTACTATATATAATATTTGTCACTATGTGGGTTTAGTCCCTATTGCAATAACATATTTTGTATTATTTAACTGTTACCACGCCACTCACAAGGGTAGTATATATACATGTATATATATATATATATATATATACACAGAATCCATGTTTTCATCCAGCACATAAACAGGATGCTGTTATCCCAACTCTATCGCAAGACACATTCCCTCTCAAGAGAGCAAATACAGATCCTTTCTATTCTCTGTTCTGTGCTGTTTCCACACCAGCATCATTCTTTTAATGGAAAAAATCAATGTCTCCTATTACTGTCATTTAAGAGTTACCTGAATCTCCTAATCATTATATTTTAATGCAATTGCGTGTACCACACTGTATAGTGATCCACCGAAAACATGCAGCTGCTTAAATATAGCCCATGCAGCTGCCCTCTCAAGCTCTTGCTACCAGTGGGCCAAGACACGATAACAATGATTACCCTCTGATACTGGCAACTATTACTGTAATCAACGCAACTCCAACACGACCATGCAGTGGGTTATACTGCTCACTCTGCTTTTAACTTATTTTTTCTTTCTTTTTTTGTCGAGCTAAAACATGTTTCTGCACTAATTGCACATTCACGAAGAGGTACGGGTCGTGTTCAAATAAAATATGTGCAGACTAAGAATGCTCTTATCTGAACTGGTGGGTTTGAAGCATTAACTCTGACAATTCACTTGTGTATTTACTGTCTTACTCAAATGAAGAGCTGATGCTGGGTTAGGTTCCTACCTCTGAAAGTGCTTTTCTGTCTTCAACCCATTAAGTATAATTATTCAGCTAGGAAGAAATGGATTTGTGATTGTTTCTTCAATTCAACATGAGGCTGAGTCAAGTGGGTGTCACATAAGGGATGAAGGAACCTGTGAAAGATTGGTTAAAAGTTGTATTTATTTATAGTGTAGCTCCCTAGTTATTGTCATTACAAAAGTATAATTAAAATAAATATTTGGCATGGTTGTTGTGGAAACTCAACTTGCCTAACATTCATCCAGCTGCATCAGACCAATCTATCAATTGTTACGTATAAACATTCTATAAAAGGGTGCATATGAACGAACAATGTTTTCTGTTTTTCTAAAATCAGCCTCTGCAGCATATCTGAGACCCACCAAAGCGGGCCTCCTTTGATGCTTCCTTTTGTTTACAATAACAGCAGCAGGGAGAAGGGCAGCTCTCGTCCCAATCACCCCTCCTACTCCAGGTTGTTTTTTTAGGCTTGGACATCTGCAGTAGGCCTACAGTGTGTTCAGAACGCACAGTCGTTAGTGAATGTTTTACAAATGACAAGTTACATTTACATTTACATTTAGTCATTTAGCAGACGCCCTTATCCAGAGCGACTTACAGTAAGTACAGGGACATTCCCCCGAGGCAAGTAGGGTGAAGTGCCTTGCCCAAGGACACAACGTCAACCGCATGGGCGGGAATTGAACCGGCAACCTTCTAATTACTAGCCCGATTCCCTAACCGCTCAGCCACCTGACTCCCCTAAGTTAGCTTGCAGGACTTACTTGTCCTGCAGCTGTGGATCATGCCTTTTTTTGTTCATTGTGAGTGCATGGAACACTATGGTCTTGTTCCTTTCCAAATGGCACCTCAAAAGCATTTCGGCCCACTTTTCCTCAGTACAGTTTGTCCTCTTTCCAATAAAACACCTTACATTTGGTAAACATGTTTCACATGTTCAGTATATAATTTGCATGTGAGAATGAGATTTGATTCATGGTGCTGTGTAGGAGGGCCCCAGCTTATCCACCAGTAGCACAAGTGGACATGTCTCTCACCTATGACTCATTAATGCGACTTGTTTTTTTAAGGAGAACCTTTTCAATCAATATTTTGTACTCTGCAGCTCTGATTGATCCGCAATTTTTGTGTTGGTGGAGGTGATCATAGGCTGATATGAATATCAATTTTTATCTGGACAATAATGAATGTTAATATGCACCAAACGCAATGTATTAGGGCTGTGTGTGTGTTTATGTGTGTGTGTGTTTGCTGTACCGTTGCTTAAATATCGATCTTGCATATGGCTTGGAATGTCATGCTGTCTTTCCTGAAAGATGATAAGAGTGTTGAATTAATAACCATATGTAGTTCACCTTGTATACAACATCTTTCCATCCTGTCATTACTTTAGATACTGACTCGAACACACACACAAGCATGCACTCACAATTACACACATAAAACGCATCCAACACACACACACACACACGCACGCACGCCATACACACAGAACACTGACAAATTATTTCACTCTAATTTTATTTCAAATGTATTTCATTCGAAGGAAAAGTTCGTGTAATGACATCCGTCACTCTTGTGAGAACATTTCGTCAAGTCGCGTCCCCCTCTTGTGACAACCTGCAATTATACAGCATGCTTTCGTGAAGTCGTTCTGCAAAGCACGGTGCACATTAAAGGCAATCAAAAGCTTTTGAATAGCCTTGTCAAAGAAACCGAATAGACAGAAACATCCCAGACAGTGCTGACACTGACAGCTACAGCTTACAAATCCCCTGACAGACTCTTCTTTGCAGATATTGAATTCTAACAGCCTGAATTACATTAAAACGGTATTTATTGCCTTGCTGTCTGGCTATAAATGTTATGAATAAACTGTGCAGTGCGTGTGGAGTAATAGAAAAACTATCAAACTGAAGGGAATGCAAACATTTGTCCTCATTTGTCTTGGCTCGGCTGACAACTGTATTTCTCAACTCCAAACACGTATCGTTCGTTATGTGGTGGACTTGGCTGTCTAAACCTGTGTTCTTTTTCCGTCTCTGCCTTTTCACGTGAATGAGCACAATGATTAATTCCTCGCCTTACTAAACCCAGCAGGAAAGAGAGGAGTGAGGGAATTGAGAGGAGGAGGGTGCAGGAAAAAAAGCACCGGGCCCTGCGACGTCTCAACAGGTCTCCGGCCGAGCCCCTACTGGGATCAGGCTGGGTCTGTGTCTAAACATCCCTTCTACATTGCGTCGGAGATGAGTTGCCATGGCGATCCAGCTGCCAAGGGTCTTGTTGAGGCGAGGGAGTGGGGGGGCTAAGGACTGAGGGAGAGGGAGGCTCCTGTGGAGAGCCTTATTGAGTGGAGGAGATGGGCATCATCACACACTCTCTGAAGACGCCGAGCCATACTAACGAAGGCACGAAGGAGGAGGAAATTCCGGACTCATCTACTGTTCACAGTCACTTACACTACAGAACTGTTTACTTACTTTATCTTTCAGATGAATGCCTGAAACACAATTCAGACAGAGTTCCATAAACAAGAAGTAATCCTCGATATTTGTATCATGTATAAATGTTAAAGGTATTAAGTATATCACAAAGAAAGAGCTGGTGGACTATCTCTCATCTAGACGAGAAAAGTCTCATGAAACCATTGAGGTTTTTGTCAAATCTGCCTTGCCAGGAACAGTATACTAAGCAAGAGAGAATTTGTCTATAACTTTCTTTTTTACTTGGGGTGCATACAAATCAGCCGAATACATTTGAAAATATATCACGAAGCACTGAAATCACCAGAACAGCAAAGTAGACTGTAGGTTACTCTGTTCTCTTCCTGTAACCAGTAAGGGAATAGCACTTGATGGCAGTCTGGAAGAGGGAGAGAGCATTTGCCATGGAAACAGGTCTGCAGCCACTGATTCAAAGTTTGTTTTTCTAGCTATTAGAGAGATAAAAATAGACAGGTCTGCTGACTGAAATGATAGAGTGATGTCCATTTTTTCCTCAATGGGGACTTTGCTGAGAGTCCTTAACTGGAGGTGCAATCACAGTAAACCCGAAGGACCCATAGAATCGTCTTTGAACCCCAAATAAATCACATGAGATGAATTATCAATTATTCCGTTTAGGTACTTGGAATCATATCCCATCATCTCACTTTATGAAATGCTAAATAATCTTTGAAATACATTGTGGTACTGAACAGGGTATAACAAATTATAATTTGAATCAGCATTTCATCGGCCACCAAATTTTACATATGCCTACGCTTATCAATTAACACATAAGAACAGGATATTGCATGCTTTTCCTCTTTGATATAACATTTTGATTAAATTAACATCGACATCGTCACATCAGGCAATACGGATCATAATAAAAGTGTCACAATGTTACTCAACATTCCAAAAACTGCATCTAGAACTTTGATACAAGCATAATCATTCACTGGCGAATCAACACCGCTAAACGACCTATTTAGTGCGCTAACTGTATTTAATCGAAAAAAGTTACCCCAATCAACGGTTCCTGTTTGTTTCTTAGTGTGAGGTACGTACTCTCATTAATCACATCATGTAAAACTTAATAATATGTAATGTTGCGTGGTCTCATTTGTCAAAGGACAATTAAAAACACAGAGAATGGCAGCGTAACACAACGAACTACTTCTCACCTGTCGACTATTGTAGGTTCAGCACATGTGACTACTGACTTTACACACATTTATTTTAAATTTGACTTTTTCAATGAAGTATTTCGAGTCGGTTCCCAATATTTTAGGCTTGGTTAACCTAGCCTGAAGGATGATCTTTCAGGCAGGTTCCCACCTTTCTCTATCACGCTCAACATAACCTGCGTGAGCGGTTGGGCTAGGCATACGTTGGATTTCCGTAATATTACAGATCGTTTACAAATCGTGATGTATATTTCTAGGTCTACATCTGATCTAATAATGTTTAACGTTTTTGTAACAAATGTTGATTCAAAACAATATTATTATCTCATTCTCTAGGGCAGTAGTCATCTGCTTGATGATGAATCGATGATGGATTTGTGTAAAGGACAGGTAAGATTGGACTATTGGACTGGTAGCATGAGTATCACTACAACCATCCCCATAGACCAGTAAATTCACTATGTATCTTGCAGAAAATTATCATACGACAGTTCTTGATCCTCAAGAATCTGGGAGATGTTCCTGACCAGGTCAGCTTGGAACATGTTAAAGATATGCTGTTGAGAGTGAAAGGATTCGAACCAGCGTAAGCAAGCTTTACGCTTCTCACTTTTGACAATTCTATAACATTCACTGAAAATGTGTGTCCAGTGATACATGTCCACTTCTGTAGACCTCAACATGTCCTCAGTCGTCCTATGCTGGAGGAGATTGAGGAAAAGGTCTTTACAGAACTGGAGAAGGAACAACGTCTCTCTAAGCAGTTTGGGAGGAAGGTAGGCTATGAGACAACATCAAGACATTTTCTCATGAGACACCCAGGAAAATCCTGGTAGTGGATTATCTCATTATCTCTCTCTCTCTCTCTCTCTCTCTCTCTCTCTCTCTCTCTCTCTCTCTCTCTCTCTCTCTCTCTCTCTCTCTCTCTCTCTCTCTCTCTCCCATTCTTCTAGGTCACCTTGGAGGGACTTGAGATGTTCCTGTGCATGATCAGGCCATCGGCCGAAGCTAAGGTCAGGAATCTCCTCCTCCCCCTGTTTTCCAACCTGGCGTGCAGCGCCGTGCATGACACGAAGGGCGAGCGGGAGTCATCTCCACCTGCTGGGGATGCAGGGTCTCCAAACAAGCAGGTGCCAACAAGCACAGCAACGCTGCTCCAAAGAGCTGAGAAGCTGGTCCCTGAGTTGGTGACAGCTACTCTCAACTACCTCCTGGAGGATAGAGAAGAGCAGCTATGGGGATCCCTGTTCAGCTCTGACCAGCCAGGCCTCACCTCCATGGAGGGGCCGTGGGCCAAGGCAGCCATTGTAGATGTCGTCAGGCTTGTGGAGGATGCAGCCAGCTCTTTGCTGCCTCCCCAGGACGTCTCAGCAATGGCTTCCATCACTCACACAGTGGTGAAGAACATGGTGGTTGCCATCTTCCAGAGGTTTGAGCATGCCTTGACATCCTTCCAGCTGATTGGACACGACAGCACGGAATTTGATGGTCTGGATGTGACTCGTTCTGTGACGTCAGCCATCGTTGATGACATGGAGGTATTATAATTGTGTCTTGTTTTTCAATATCATACAGTACATATACATGTAAATAGATCTCAAGATAAGGTCTTCCTGGCATTGGTATGTGTTAAATTCAGAGAAACCTGCAGCACATGTACTTAAATAATACTCCTAATATACTTTTGCTGAAGATGGAAAACATGGGGACTGATGTACCTGAGGACTTCTCCAACCAGATGTGTGAGATCGCCACCACAGCTGCTACCCCGAAAGTTTCCATGAAAGATCTTCTCCTGGAAGCAGCTACAGCTCTCAAGGTAAAGGCCGCAATTGCAGGAGTTAAACATTTCACTATTTCCTTGTGAATCCATTGACACGTATTGCCAGACACAGTGTGTAATGTGTGCCAAAATGTTTTATACTCTGTTAACAGAACAACAACATCAGCGAAGGCTTAATAGTGGAAGATGGCCTTCCTGAGGCTGCCCTCGAGATGTCTGCCGAGGCCAGAGGTCCTGAGGCTGCCCTCGAGATGTCGGCCCAGGCCAGAGGTCCTGAGGCTGCCCTCGAGATGTCGGCCCAGGCCAAAGGTCCGGAGGCTGCCCTCGAGATGTCTGCCCAGGCCAGAGGTTCTGAGGCTGCCCCAAAGATGTCTGCCCAGGCCAGAGGTCCTGAGGCTGCCCTCGAGATGTCTGCCCAGGCCAGAGGTCATGAGGCTGCCCCAAAGATGTCTGCCCAGGCCAGAGGTCCTGAGGCTGCCCCAAAGATGTCTGCCGAGGCCAAAGGTCCTGAGGCTGCCCCCGAGATATCTGCCCAGGCCAGAGGTCATGAGGCTGCCCCAAAGATGTCTGCCCAGGCCAGAGGTCATGAGGCTGCCCCAAAGATGTCTGCCCAGGCCAAAGGTCCTGAGGCTGCCCTCGAGATGTCTGCCCAGGCCAGAGGTCATGAGGCTGCCCCAAAGATGTCTGCCCAGGCCAGAGGTCATGAGGCTGCCCCAAAGATGTCTGCCCAGGCCAGAGGTCATGAGGCTGCCCCAAAGATGTCTGCCCAGGCCAGAGGTCATGAGGCTGCCCCAAAGATGTCTGCCCAGGCCAGAGGTCCTGAGGCTGCCCTCGAGATGCCTGCCCAGGCCAAAGATCCTGAGGCTGCCCTCGAGATGTCTGCCCAGGCCAGAGGTCCTGAGGCTGCCCCAAAGATGTCTGCCCAGGCCAGAGGTCCTGAGGCTGCCCTCAAGATTTCTGCTGAGGCCAAAGGTCCTGAGGCTGCCCCCGAGATATCTGCCCAGGCCAAAGGTCCTGAGGCTGCCCCAAAGATGTCTGCCCAGGCCAGAGGTCCTGAGGCTGCCCCAAAGATGTCTGCCGAGGCCAAAGGTCCTGAGGCTGCCCCCGAGATATCTGCCCAGGCCAAAGGTCCTGAGGCTGCCCTCCAGATGTCTGCCCAGGCCAGAGGTCCTGCAGTTTCCATGGAGGACGTTCTCCAGGAACTAGTCATGGCTCACAATGATAAATTGATGAAGGCAGTTATCACTGAGGTCACCTTAGACCAGGTTCAGCCTTCCCCGAGGTCTCCGAAGACCACTGCTGCATCCAGATTCTCAAAAGAGACTCTGAGCATCCTCCTAGAGGTGGAAGCTCCCAAGGTGGAGCCTGAACTGTCAGATGAGAAACCCAGCGTGGTCATCGGCTGTGTCCTAGCAACCACTTCTGATCTCCAGCACCCCATGGTGAGACACAACAATCTATTGATGTTCTGAAAAATAATAATTATTATTTTTGTATTAACTTTTCTATCATGTTAAATAGCATTTCAACGTTTTGTTATTCACTCTGGATAATGTCTAGTCTATGGTTCCTACTGTAGGGTAGATGTTGTTTCTGTTCTCTTACATGGTTCTGTGTTTCTAGAACATTCAGGTCCTGGGAGATGTGTGCAGAGACGTGGCAGAGGTGAACCGTGGTGAGTATAGGCCTACCTGTTGATCTCGACATCCAAATCGTTTCTTGTGATGACATATATGTGTTCTCCTGTGGCATGCAGAGTATGAATAATCATCATCAGTGTTGTCATTTTCAGATGTCATTCAGGACCTTCCGAAAAAGCGTAAGAAAGGAGGCATCCGTGGATTCTTCCGGCGTGTTCGTAAACTGTTTTCCTGCCGCTGCTGTGGCCTCCCAACAGAGGAAGACTAGCACCTTCCCATGTGGACCATCTGAGTCATCACACCAGCTGACCAACACATTTACAGCTAATTAAAAATGCAGGTGTAAAGATGTGTATTTTTAGAGCATATTAAAGTATAATCATACCCAAATACTTTGAGAAAGTGGATCGCATTTGTTGATGCAATCATGGATTTATAGGCCATCTATCAAATCAGCCAAGCTGGGTAATCAATCTTATGCTCGGATCTAAATGCTGGTTAAATGTTCGGATCATCCTCCCTTCTAGACACACGGTCTACTCGCTGACTTGACGCTTTAAATACCACTCACTCTCTTAGGAAAACTCAATCATAACAGGCCTGCCTACACTGGGACATCGAAGCAGGCCATTTCGTCATTTTCACAGCATGCGTGCGATTCAATACCGCTGTCCAGGGTCCTGAATCCGATGAACCAAACTCTTGTTTTGCCTGCGGCTTAGTCGAGTGGGCTAAATGGTCGTGAACCATGTCGCTTTTTGTCACCAACTTTGAAGCTCAACTTTGCACTTTGTGCAAATTAAGTTGGTATTACAAGTAAGGCACCAGAAAAAAAGCTATTCTGTCCTCCACTTGGTTTGTAGTGAATAGTTTTTTTCTGATGATTGAAACAAATTTATGCAATAAGGCTTAAATCAGCATAACATCACTCCTGGACCGCTGGGATATGTTAAATAATTTACTAAACATATGTGAAATTGCGTCCATAGGCGAACTCTATTTTGATGAACTTCACGAGAGTCACTTTATAGGCTAGCCCCCAGCTCCCAACAACTGCTCGACGGGGGCGGCTGCGCGAGACCGAAAGTATAATATGGCTACTTAAGTCGTTGTTACAGCCTGTCTTCGTTCTCTATTTCATATAGAGAACATCAGCGAGACACAGGGCTTGTCTATTAACCGAACAGCACTACAGAAAGCTATTTCCATTTAATCCTTTTCGGTATCGCCAACGACGTTTGTTTTTACGCGTCTTCTCAGTCTTCGTTGTCTGTTTTATGCTATACGCTTTTTGAATAAGAAGTTGTTGTGCTGGGGCGGGTTGGAATGTCCAGAGGCACAGACACCCCTCTTCATGGTGCAGCCTTGGTGAGCGCGCGCTGCAGCAGCAGCAGCACTACCTGTCATTTGAACACGATCTAACCAGTCTGCATGTTTCCAACTCTTCCAGACAACGACCGGATTGTCTTTTTCTTCAGTAAAGAGGGTAAAGATTATAGTTCCACTGAGACCAATGGCTGCGTGGTAAGATTCAGTACAATTACGCTATTTTATTGTATAGCATTAGGCTGTTATTGTACAAGATCTGTACCCTCTTATGTGTTTCGCCTTGGCGTAGCTGTCAGATGCATTCCTTTATTTCAAGGCTGAATTGTTGAATGCAAGTGAGTTAATTGGTTACCCAAGAGAACCGTGAAAGAGAAAAGGTTCCAAATGCAAAAGACAATCTGGATATTTCATCTTAATGAGGAATAAAAGTGAGTGAGTGAGTGAATTCTTGCTTGGGTTTTGCAGCAGACCACGAGTATCGGGACGGGTGGCTATCTCTCCAAGGAGCTTTTTGGTTGTGTTGTGGACGATGTTATGTCCTAGGCCTATATGTAGGCTACGCTGGCGTTTTTGCTTTCAAGGGCTAATTGCAATTATAAGGAATAGCCCAATTGTGTATGAAATATATGCGTCACTCATTAATGCACTTAAAATTGAGGGAAGGCAGATTAATTACTTGCGTGTTGCATTTTTTATGGACTGAGTGATTGACTAATACTATGTAAAAAAAAATCCATCAATGTGTTTGTGAACCACAATTGTCAACCATGCAATGAATGTGTCTGAAATGTTGCAAACTATTGCGTGATAATACATGCATAAAACATGTGATATCCTGTAAATCTACCAAACGTTTCCTATTGTGAGATTACTCACCCACCGACAAATATATACGAACCATTTGGATGTTATGGTAATGTTTTTTACAAGATGAAACCTCATCATAATGGCTCATTGTTAACAGGAAAGCGTGATTAAAAGCATTGTCTTTCCTCTATGATGATATTGCATGTGTAGCATATCTTTGGGGGTTAAATTAATTATGTACAGTGGTTTGGAAATCTTACAGAGAACAACAAAACAATTCTGAATGTATTTGATACTGATTGGTATTTGTGAGGTTGTTGTTATCACTGAGATCCATTTTAGAAAAGAAAAAAAAAACGTTTCTTGCAGACTCTATCTTTCACACACTGTGTGAAGTAGTAACAGGGCCTACATGTCAACTTAAGTGGTCAAATTGTCAAGATATGAAAAGGATTATGATGTGGGAATTAATGTATGTGTAATTGTGCCTGGCTTGTGTGTGTATGCTCAAGCAAATTAGCATTCTTCAGTGCACCAACATAAAGAGACACACAAGTCTAGTTTCATTGGCTTCCCAAACTCGTCAGATAAAATGGTCAATAATCAATAGTATCCACAATCAAGTCTATGAATGGGAAGACCAGAGCCAGTCTTAGAATCTTTCATATTGGGTTCATGATCTTCTCTAGTGTGCGCTCACTCAGTGTGATGTCCTCAACACGGATCCTCATAACCCCAGGGGCCCTCACTCCTACGCAACATGGCTGACATCTGCCATGTGTCACAGGGGCCCACGTCACTCCAACGCCCAGCGGAGGTGTATCAGCATGCTCTGCACTGGCAGAAAGATCCGCATTTGGAATTTCATGCTACTCATTTGCCATATCCGGTCATATACGTTAAATGCCGACTTGAATGTTTTTCCGGACAGTACGTCGAATGATAACGATGGACAGCATTGTCGATGTAGTCCTAACGAGCGATGACCTCGGACTTGACTGAATTGGTACGGTGGAGAAAAAAGAGAAAAGCCATCTCATGTGCGTCTGTCTACATCCCATCCGGGCTAGTATCATCTCTACTTGACAGGCACTATCCTTCTCTGTATCTATGGGTTTTTCCCCTAAGCACAGGCTGTTCTATTATTTGATAAACTAACCGAGAGCTGGTTTAGGAGTAATTGGATTCGCAACTAGAGGGTAGAGACAGAGACAATCTTGTGTGTGTGTGTGTGTGGTGAGTCCTTGTGTTTGTGCGCATTCTGTATTGTGTTGTATGTGCATCTGTCATGTCCTTGTGGGTGTGTGTGTGTGTGTCTGTGTGTGTGTGCGCGAGCGCTATAACGGCTGAATGTTTGACGTGATTCATCCGTTTTTTGGGGGAAGTTTTAGGGATGACTAAGATCCGGGGCGGGCAGGGAGGGGGTGGCGACAGGGCTCTGTGCCGTCTGCACCCAGACATCAGCACTATCACACCCCTCGAGCTGCTGCCTGACTATCTCCATCTCATTATGGTCACGGTGTCATGACTGGAAATACCTAATAAACCCGCTGAGCCCTCACCTTTCCCGCTCTCTCTCCCCCCGCCCCCTTCCTTGCATGAAGCTGTCAGGGAACATCACAGAGCTGATGAACACACGCTAAACTGACGAAGATGCCAGTGTGTGTATATCATTACGAGCAGGACACCGTGTCAAATGGGTGCTCTACGTAATGCTGTTTAGGATTGACTGTGTGTGCGTGTGTGTGTGTGCGGTGGTCTTGCTTCTGATGTAAGGTTGTGTGCTCCTGTGTTTCAGACATCTTGATGTCGGATTGTCGTAGAGCCAAGTGGAGTTCTCTCAGGGGATTCCTGTGAACACACACGCACACACAAACACACACATACACATACCCACAAGTACACGCGTACACACACTAGCACAGCAGTGCAGTGCATCTTGGAGCAGTATACTTCACAGGACACAATGAGAGGCCACCTGCTGACTGCCATCCTCTTTCTGCCCTTGGTGAGTACAGAACCACTCTGCTGACAACACACTCAGCCTGCCGAGGTGGAAAACAGGGGTGTGTCTGGATTAGACAACACGACTAGAAGTGTGGGTATCATGTGTTTATATGTGTTTCGGTTTATGCGTTTGTGTATGTGTGTGTGTGTGTGTGTGTGCGTGTGTCTGCGGTGTACATGTGTGCGTGTTCTGGGTGCGTGTGTGCGTGTGTCGTCGGAGCTGTCCCTCTCTGGGGTGCTGTTGTGGATTCATGTGTGGCTGGGAGCTGCGGGCGATTTAATGAAAACGCCATATGCCACTCCAGCACATCAGCCTACATCCCAGGTCTGTGCTCCGCCTCTCTGGCTGCAGGCAGCTGACCAGGCCTGACAACAGCAGCAGAAGGGACAGGGGGATGAATGGGGTCAGACGGCTGAGCGGCTAGGGAATTGGGCTATTAATCAGAAGGTTGCCGGTTCGATGCCCGGCTGTGCTAAATTACGTTGTGTCCTTGGGCAAGGGACTTCACCCTACTTGCCTCGGGGGGAATGTCCCTGTAGTTACTGTAAGTCGCTCTGGATAAGAGGGTCTGCTAAATGACTAAATGTAAATGTGATGAAGCACTATTCAGCCAAACTGCAATATAGCTCCTGGGCAGAAGCTGAAGCTATGAGAAAGAGGTGTGTGTGTGGGATGGTCTTCCAGTGGCGTGGTGTTGTGCAGCATACATAGTACATGTCATGGAGCAATGTTCCCAGCACCCCCTCGTCCATAATCACCTTGCGCTCCATCCGTTGTTGTTTTTCAGCACCCCCCCCCCCCCCCCCCTTAAACCCTAACACCCCCTCCCCATTTGAGGACATCAGCAACACTGCTTCTTCTCACCCTCAGTGCTTAGTCGGTTGTGTGATGTCCATGTTCTGCTGGCGGTCTGAGGAATCGAATGAAAGTTTTATGATGTCAGCTGGTTACTGCTGGGAGGTGGGAGCCACTGAGCTATCTGCTTCTGTCAAATGGGCCTGGGGGGAAACTGTGAGTTATACGGATCCAAAACTTACCTGGACAGGGATCTTTACACAGGTAGGAGATGGGAGAGATCAGAGGGCAGGGGAGAATTGTGGAGATTGGTTTGGTAATTTCAGTGGTCTTTTCCCTAAATGAGGGACCTTGACTTTCTCCAGTCACTATTAAAAAGGTCTTTTGGGTGTGTTTTCACACTCCAGTGATTTGTCTAGAATATGTGAAAGCTCACAGCTGGCCTGCTAAGGAGACGAGAGACTGGCATACAGACACGCCATCATCATCAACAACAGCTACAGTCACTCTAGAGACAGCTGCTTGTTCTCTTCCGGAATGTTTGTGTGTGCTTGTGTGTGCTTGTTTCTGTGTGTGTGTTTCTGTGTGTGTGTTTCCGTGTGTGTGTTTCTCTGTGCATCTTTGTGTGTGCATTAATGCGCGGGGCCAGTGAAAATGTCTGTTTAGATACAGAACATGTCTTGTCATCAACTGTGTATGATGTTTCACCAGCACAACTCTACACTTCCACATTCAGGTGTTTTCATACTGTTTGTAAGTTCCATGTTGACCAGACGCACAACTGTTAAGGCCTGCCCATATGTGGATGACGAACTACCTGGTGCTAAGCAACATAGATGCTCATTATTATAAAATACAAAGGGTTGACAACATGGGGCACATCTTTGAAGATGAAAAAATATAAAAATGTCCCCAGACCTGTTCTCCAATAGGAGGTAATAACATAACTCGTAATGAGGCTGGTTCCATCAGTGACGGTAAATGTGTCTCAGGCCAAGGCAGCTTGTTTGATGATGGATCCTGCTGAAAGGAGAGGAGGATGAGTGTGTCTGCAGTGAGAAGGTTAGGGTCACATCACTCACTACGGAGGGGGACATGGGGCCAGGGTGGAGGGTGCAAAGGTGGAAAAGCTGAGAAAAGAAAAACAGAAGAGAAATGAATTCAGGAAAAACATGAACCATGGAGAGACCACGATTACACTGACAGGACCAAGGAAATTGTATTTTTCAAAAGTGTGAACTGTTCTTCTGACTGCGTCTGAATTGTGTTCAGTGAATTTCGTAAAATTGTCTGTATAATAGACACAGAATTCTCTTCCTGTTTATGTACTATATTTGTGGTGGAGTGTATTCTGAGTTTTGCCTGTGTGTTTGTGTGTATTTTCAGGTGGCCTCCATGCATTCAGAGGTCTTCAGCTGCATCCTTCAACGGGAACATGAGAAGTGCATGGAAAAGATTGCGCTGCATGACCCTGATGACGACCTAGAATATGGTATGAGTCTGTGAGTGTGTGGTGTTTGTGAGAGTTTGGTGTACGTGTGTGCGTGTTTGTGAACTTTTGTGTGTGTGTGTGTTTGTCTGTTTTTAGATTTTATACAGCTTCTCACTGTCTTGCTTCCCTCAGGAGCCCCTTTAAAATAAACAGGGAATCAAGAATGTAAAATCTGGAAGCAATCATCCTGTTGGACAGAGAGAGGGTTTTTATTAGCTACAAGCAGCTGAGAACTAACAGACAAACAGAATGCATCTTAGCCTCCTCTCTGACTCATGTGCTCTTTGGCAGCCACAAGGCCACTCTGGAGAGAGAAAAAGGGCCACTTTTGAGAATAACACATTTTGGAAGGAAAACTGCTTTTAGTCCAGATCCTTTCCCATAACTAGACATTTAGATGACGGAAGAGGGATTTTTAGAATCCGTTTGTATATAATCAGAAATTATATGTGAAACGTCAGGGCGAATTATTGACGTTACGTAGATTTCTGACACTGTGTTGAGATGCAGTCTCAAGCTATGTTTCACCAGAGAACCGCAGAAGCAGAACCGTATTACCCAAAATTCGTTTTTGGATAACGGAATAAATCTTTCATGCTAAAAAACAACCTTAGCCTACAGCACCTGACTGTACTGACTATTTCAGACCATGTGGTCAGAATCATTGGCCTGTACCGCCCCTTTAACTGATCCCTATCTCCCTTACTGTGCCTGGAAACAGAGCATCCCTATGTTTCTGCTGACAGAAAATCGTTTCCCGCAGAAATTAAAAACGCCAAGTTAGCAAAAACCCGTCTGGGGAAGAGAGAGAGAGAGAGGGAGAGAGGGAAAGAGAGAGAGACATGGAGAGAGAGAGAGTGAGAGAGAGAGAGAGCAGTAAAACGGAGAAAAAGAGGAACAACGATTCAGGGATGGAAACAAGCGAAAGCGAGGAAGAAAGGGGGAGATAATGGAAGCATGAAGTCCCTGCTTGCTGGCAGGTCTTTACCCATATCCGGTAGACCACAGCAGCAGAGAGAGGGACTGCAGAGATCAGGACCAGAAGGATGGTAATGAAAGTTCATCATACCTGATAACATTGTCATGAGGTACGATAGCATGACTGTTTAGAGCTGGACTGCATGTGTCCTCGTACAAAAGAACGATCTAACAGCAAAGCTTGTAGCCCCAACATTCAATGTTAAATTGAAACCAGATTGTGATTTTATCCAGGCCTCTTTTGACCTGTGATGTAATTTTTTTCTCATTGGCTGATGTAGAAAGTTCAATACATGTCTGGCAGGTGTTTTATAGTAAGGAATCAGTACCCGGTGATTAGTATTCTGTTTGAGTTGGATTGGAATCTGGAATACTATTATTGTACAATTAATGTGGTTCTGTCCAAGCTGTGTTAGTCCATCATTTGTGAAGAGATAGAGGTGTATGTGCGATTCCCTCAGTGTGAAAATGTATCTGTGTGTGTGTGTGTGTGTGAGTAAGTAGCTTATGAAGCATTGCTCATGTTCGTCATATTCTCAGTTGTTCCATGTCTGCCACACAGTATCAATAACATTATCTATTACTTATAAAACACACATTGACTTGAGATGCATCCTAGCTGTGCCTGTGGTTCTGGCCCAGTGATCCAGACAGTGCCTGCATCAAGCAGGCTACCTCTCTGTCTCTCTGCTGTGCTCATTGGCTCCTAGTTGCCCTTTAAAAGGTAATTGGCTTTGAGTCCAGCTCACCAGACAGAACCCAAACAGATTAGAGCCCATGGCAGGAGGAAAGGCTTTCTGCCCAGACACACACACACGCATGCACACACACACACATGCACACACACACACACACATACAGATATACGCAGATACAAATACACACACACACACAGACACACACACACATATAATAACTGTCTCTATAGCACAGTCTATCCTGTTTATCAGTGTATCATGCAGGCCCATTCAGAGAGAGGGAGAGGGAGCGACAGATAAAGATACATATTAAGGTACATACAGTACGGTTTGCAGTGTCTGTCTTTGGAAGAAGGTGTGGGAGACAATGGCTTTGTGAGAGAAAGAGAAAAATGACACAGTCAGTCCTAGAGATAGAGACTGGAGAAGCATAAAGGGGAACACTGAGAGAGATTCTGTAAGGTTCCACCAGCTACATTTAATGACTAATTCAACTGGACTAAAAGCCAAACTGGCTGACTGGGTTTCTTGCTCCACTCGTTTAAGACAAATGACTGACGTTTAACCGAGCCATAACTAACTGTCCCCTCTGACTACCCTCACAGACGTATTTTGCTTGAGTGACACAGTGACAGTTTGCTAAGGTCAAAGACATAAACAGGGGGGATGTCTTGGTTTGAGTAGTTATAAGAGACAGCTGGCAGAAATTTGCAGACGTTCGGTAATTGAACAACTCTAAATTGTTGTGAATTGTAGATCTTGGAATAAATACACTCAGTTCTCCTATACCAACCACAAGAATGATCCCACTTGATTCTCCTGAGAGGAGACACAGTGACATCATCACTGTATCTGGCTCCGCTTTTAACTCTCAGCATGCTCTCCAAAGCTCGGACTTACACATAGAGCATTGAGTCCAGTTTTGCTTGTCCCTGGCATGTGAGATATGTACCTGCTGTGTCTGTTGTGTGTCCTGTGCCCCGCTAGCGTGCCCATGGACGTGGGACAACCTGACCTGTTGGCAGGCTGCCAACGTGGGCGAGGAAGTGGTGGTCAACTGTCCAGAGCTCTTCCACGCCTTCATGGAGCCAGAGGACGGTATGTGGCAGTGACACAAGTTACCGTGGTGATGCCGGTTACTGTGGGTGACACTACAGTAGCTACCCGACAGGAGTTTAACTCCTGTTGAACTCCTGTCCTTGAAACAGTTGTACATACGGATGTAGCCTGGTAATAATCACAATCACGTATTCACTTAACAAATACTTTTATTCAAAGACACTTTCAAGGTTGGATTTAGACCTTGGATCATTTGATCGGCATGCAATCACACCACTGAGCCATACCCTCACCCCTGTGATGCATGTGTGCTTTGTGTTTCAGAGATGGGGAAGATCACCAGAAACTGTACGTTGGATGGATGGTCTGAACCCTTCCCTCAATACGAGGAGGCATGCTACTTTGAGGACAACACCACCAAACCGGTAGGACTCTCCCAGCGTCGTCCCAGAACCCCCACTGGTGTAACAGTGATCAAATACTAACATTCCATCCACGTCTTCCTTCCTTTAGGATATGTACTACGCCTCAGTCAAGGCCTTGTACACTGTTGGCTACAGCACATCGCTGGTGTCACTCACCACAGCCATGGTCATACTCTGCAGATTCAGGTGAGCTAGCCAACTGAAGCCTTTCTCAGTCCTAATCCTTTCTAAGTGTCTTGAGGTGTCATGATAGGTTGTTTCTTATTGTCCTTGTGATGGCTATAGGATGGTATGTGGTTGCCCCGTCACGGTGTCCAGACACTAAAATATCTGTCATCTTGTCTCTAATCTCCCAGAAAGCTCCACTGCACTCGGAACTTCATCCACATGAACCTGTTTGTCTCCTTCATGTTGAGGGCCATCTCAGTCTTCATCAAGGACGGCGTGTTGTATGCTGAGGAGGACAGCAACCACTGCTTCGCTCACACGGTCAGTAGTCCTGCGAGAACACAGTCAGTACTGCGCGAACACAGTCAGTACTGCAGAGAACACAATCAGTACTGCAGAGAACACAGTCAGTACTGCAGAGAACACAGGCAGTACTGCGCGAACACAGTCAGTACTGCACGAACACAGTCAGTACTGCGCGAACACAGTCAGTACTGCGCGAACACAGTCAGTACTGCACGAACACAGTCAGTACTGCAGAGAACATACAGACAGCACCAGTACTGCGGTGTGGACCTCTTCTAGTTTCAGCTCTTGCTGGTTATTGCAGGAAGCCACGTCTGACCTCATGCTCAATCTTTACATCCAGGTTTGATATTCTATAAGGGGCATCGTTTTAAGTAAGAGGAGCTATTACAAAAGACATCTTGTAAAACAAAATCTTAGAATCTTATCTCATCTACCTGAATACCAACATGAATCCAACACCGCTCAACAGCAACATGCACCTCTTTGTTCTTATGTGTGTGTGTGTTAACCACAACTAATTAGCCCCTCCTATGGCTTTAGTGGGGCTATGGAAATCTACCATATATGAGAATTTGCATATCAATAGCTTCACTGTTCGCTATCGCTCAGCCTTCCCACTGCACTCCCATCACCATGGCAATCACAGGTCACCTTAATGACATCACGGAGGTCTGAATTGGATCAGAGGATAATTGATCAAGTCCACAGAGGACATAGACTCTATTAACATAGTAACATTGAATTATCTTTTCCCAGTGTAATGTTTAGGGGAAAACAGTAGTTTTTGACATTGAACTATACAGCCAAATAATTTCCACATGCCTACTTATGAATGCCTCCTTATTTCATATCAACTGAAGGGTATATTTGTAGCATATTAAATGTGACATTAGGGTAAGACCTTCTGAGGTGCTGAAAGGTAAAGGTGTTTTTTTGTGTGGTTCCCAGGTGGCTTGTAGAACAGTGATGGTGTTCTTCCACTACTGTGTGATGTCTAACTACTTCTGGCTCTTCATCGAAGGACTGTATCTCTTCACCTTATTGGTGGAGACGTTCTTCCCTGAGCGACGATACTTCTATTGGTACACCATCATTGGCTGGGGTAAGCATCCAATCACAGCTCGCTATCATCCAATTTACAGTATGGAACTTTTTTTTTATAGCCTAGTGTTATCTGCACCAGATATAATTAGAGCAATTGCATAACTTTGACAGCTGTAGAAGGGTTATCATTAAATACAAACTAGATTATCACAATTAATCAGTGGAGCATTAAAGATATAATTACTACTGTGTTTGTTTCCAACCTCCACTCTATTATTAGAACTTACATGTTATAAAAAAACACAATTCAGTTCCTGTTATTTACATTTAGTCATTTAGCAGACGCTTTTATCCAGAGCGACTTACAGTAAGTACAGGGACATTCCCCCGAGGCAAGTAGGGTGAAGTGCCTTGCCCAAGGACACAACGTCAGTTGGCTCGGCCGGGAATCGAACCAGCGGCCTTCTGATTACTAGCCTGATTCTCTAACCGCTCAACCACCTGACTCCCAACTGTTATATACTTCTCTCATATTTTACTCTCTAGGCACACCCACCATTTCTGTAACTGTGTGGGCAGCTCTAAGGCTTCATTTTGATGACACCGGGTATGTGTAACCCTTTGTTTCAACCATACTCATCTTTTGCATGAGAGCCTGTATGTCATTGATGAACATGATATGACGTTTTTAAAAACAACTGGTTTCTTCTTGTTCTGCAGCTGCTGGGACACAAATGAGAACACTGCCCTCTGGTGGGTTATAAAGGGACCAGTGGTGACTTCCATCATGGTGAGAGTGACTCATGCTTTTTGGGATAGTTACATAGCTGAATATAAAGGGTTTATTTGAGTCCTTCTTTTAGTTTCTCTTTGTGTACTTAAGATAAACTGAGTAATTCTGAGATTTAGTGTGACGCTCATCTCCTGGAATTGATCATTAAAACAAATGTGAGTCTGACTGTGTGCTGTTTTATTTATTCTGCAGATTAACTTTGTCCTCTTCATTGGCATCATAATCATCTTGGTCCAGAAGCTACAGTCTCCTGATATAGGAGGAAACGAGTCCAGCATCTACCTGTAAGTGGGAGAACTGTGGTGACCGACATGGTAACACTAGGTTATACAGCACTCATCAGACATATAGCTAGTTGTTTCCTAAGGCATTCAGGAAAGTGTGTTCACAACCACCAATATCAGAGAAGTGAACATGTTGACGTTTTAGCTGAATATTATTCTCTATTATTCTCATGAGTAGTATGTTCTGCATGACAGGATCTCTTTCTCATACTGAATTGCTTGAGCTAATTTTTTGAAGCCATGATGACAGATTAACAGAAGGCTATTACGTTTGAGACCTGGATGAGAACTTGTGGCATTATGTGTTGAATGTGTATTAAATGTGTAAAGTAGTACGTGGGGGTAATCTTCAAGAGTAGGTCTTTGACTCATTCATGATTTCATGCTGATAATGCTGACAATTGATTTTACTCTCCTTGCCGGCTTCCTGTTGTCTGTCGCTGGACGAGTTTTCTTCGTCTCAAAGTAGTCGTTTTCAGTCTCCGTCTTGATCTAGGCTGCTCCTCTCAGATCAGTCCAGTCGGTGGAAGTGGTGTGGAGAGTGATTGGTCCTGTGTGCTCCATAGTAGTGCGCCCACTGTGTGTCGTTGTCTCTAAAGACGTGTCGTCTCTGTTGTGTTTGTTGTGTTGCTGTTGTCTTCGTCACGTGCAATGTAGCAGCTGTGCTCAGAAATGCTTCAGTGAGCCCGCTCAGGCTGTTCAGCATTCCTGCAGGATGTCCGAGCTATCAACCATCACTCTGTAAGTGTGGGATTGTGCGTGTGTGTGTGTGCGTGCATGCCTACATCTGTGTAAACGCGTGTGTGTAGATTTTGTGAGTGTGTGTGAGGCCTGTAAAGTCCCGTTCCCCCCCCATTACTTTGCTGTACTGTCGAGTATCTTTGTAGTGTGTTCACTCATTATATGCTTAGAGGCCAGACCAGCCTAGGAAAGATGGGATCTGGATGACAGCACAGTTTTATTAACCTTCCAATAACACTGTGCCAGTCAACCTGTTGTTTCAGGCAACACCATCTTATTCAGCGTAGAACACTTTTTTCTTTTCGGTTTGTCGATTATATTTGTGTACACAGATTCTGTCTTTGTAAGACGTGTTTTGAGCATATACTGTGGTGTTGTTTTTTAATGATCATGACTCCTCTGTGTCGTTGACAGACGTCTAGCCCGTTCCACGCTCCTCCTCATCCCCCTGTTCGGTATTCATTACACGGTGTTTGCCTTCTCCCCAGAGGATGTCAGCCAGAGAGAGAGGCTGGTGTTTGAGCTGGGCCTGGGCTCCTTCCAGGTAAACTGCTTTTCTCAGCTCCGTGGCTGAATTTCAGACCTCAATCCTCGTTTCCTTCAGTAGCATCCTCAGTGGTCTCCTTCTCTTCAGAAGGTCTCCTCTCAGAGCTTCTCCTCTGACACACTGGAGGAGGAGAGGAGAAAGGAGGAGAGGAGATAACTACACATACCCAACTCTGATCTTTTAGTTGTTTTGTGCATTGAGACATGATGACTCCTAATGGATCCTGGCTTCGACCTTTACAACTGGCAATAGCTAGCGTGAATTGTACACGGGAATGAATGGGATTTTAGAGGTGAAAGCTAACAATGTTACTAGCTGCTCTTTTCATCCGGGTGTCATTTGTCTCATCTTCCAGGGCTTCGTTGTGGCTGTTCTCTACTGCTTCCTCAATGGAGAGGTAAGCTTGTCTCCCTTTTCCATTTTTCATGTTCCAAAATAATATTAGGATCTCAAACATTTGAGTCTTTCAGTAAAGCCGTCAGAGCATGAGCTAACAGACCTAGAGCAGGGGAGACCTCGTCCAGACTTGCAGCTAAGTACATTAAAAATGACCTTGTGAAGTTTCTCCCTGAAGGTGCAGTCGGAGATCAAGAGGAAATGGCGGAGCTGGACGGTGAACCGATACTTTGCTGTGGACCTGAGACAGCAACGTCACCCTTCCCTGGCCAGCAGCGGGGTGAACGGGGGGACGCAGCTCTCCATCCTGAGCAAGAGCAGCTCCCAGATCCGCATGTCCAGCCCGCAGGCAGAGAACGGGGGGAGTCTCAACCTTCCGACCTGAACGTCTGACGGGCTCCACGGCTTGATCCCGCCCCCCTATCCCTCCCTCCCTGCCTCGTCCGACCCCGCCCCAGTCTATCCACCCACTCTGTCTGGTCCAATCGCACCCTCCATTTAATGAAGCATTTATTGATGACAGATAATACATGGTAGTGTTGTTAGTGGGAGAACATCAAGGCTGTTTGCATCTTCTAACAGTCTTTTTTTCTAGAATCCCGTTGTGGTAGTAGTTGTTGTGCACACGGAATTGTGTTTGAATAATTGTAGCTTCTCAAAACAAAATTGTTGTTTCTTTTTTCCAATGTTGTGATACACCTGCATTCTACAGGTATATCCTTCTAAGTGTATTCACCAAAAACAGCGGCGTGGAGGTGATTGAGTCAGATTGCCATGTAGGGCGTGGAGAAGTGCTGTACAAAGTGTGAAGTAAGCTTCAAAGTGCCATACAGGTTGCTTCATCTCACCTATTATGGATCCAAAGAGATAAAGCAACCACAACTTTGCCATTGCCTGTAAAAATGCTACAGCACTTCTTTATAATGTTCAAGATCATAAATTGTCAAAATATCCTTAAGATCACGACAGTGTTCTCTTTTTATACAATCAGCCATAGTACAGAGTATGTCAAACGTGAAAACAACTCATGGATCCGCTCCTTGTAAATAATGAATGTTGTTGTTGTGATTCGTATTTTCTTTTTGCATTTCCTGTATCAGCGGTACAGTACAGTGACAGCCTTTTCAAAAAAAGGAACTGGAGCCCAAATCTGTAGAACTCATCCCATGTGTTGAGACTGTATTCTATGGGAAATCCTCTCTGCCCATCTGAATTGGAATTGTTTCATTTTATTTTACAGTAAATGATTGTCTTATTGTTTTGATCGTCGATTCTGGTTGAAAATGTTCTTTTCTAAACTACTGCTATTTGCTCAGAGAGGTTTGATACTCCAGAAAAAGGGGCACCCACTTGGAAAAGTTTGAGTATATTACATATTTATTTGAGTGTTTATATAGCATGTTTGCTTACAATAATACACTAAGGCCTGCATAAAATGAGGGTTATGATCTTACCTATTTAGAAGTCTAAGTCTACTTCCTGCTTTTGCTCCTCTCAGGAGGTTCTGTCTTTTAGCAGTCATGTTAGCAGTCCAGAACACTGACCTTGTGCTCTGTCCCCTGGAGAACCTCCCAGGACCATCAGTTAACACTGGCACTTGTCCACCTTCATTCAGTACCCCAGAACCACTACTAGAACCTACGTGTTTTATTTGGGTGCAAACCTTTTGTTTTATTAACTCATTCATTCCGAAGTGCCTACTCACAATAAATGATATCCTGGGTTGTAGATTAATGTGGACAGAGTTAGGATTAGTTCCGATTGAACTTTAGTTTAAATATACCATTTTTCTTAAAGAATGTAAGGAGATGTTTTAATTGCTATAATTTACTTTTTTGAGTAAAGTTGCCTTCAGGCCAGGTAAGCAGAATGTTCTGAAAATATACCAATAAGGGAAACAAAGTTGTGAATTTATGCCTAAACGACGACACTATGTATACAAGACTGCTTGCTATTTAAATTATATAATGATCTGTTTCTTAAGTACAGAAATTCACCTTTGTTGAAATGATTTGTGTTAAATATTAGACAAGAGTATTATAGCTACACTAAAGTCACTAAACTCTCTAGTAAAACCAATTTGGGAACCTAAGATAAATGACTATGGATGCACACAAAAACGGTATCTTGTTGAATCAATACTGATACTGATACACCCAAAAAACAGAAATTATTTTCCCATTTTGTAAGGGTACAATCGTGAATCTGTATTTGTTATTTTTGTAGTCTTTCTTTTTTCCATGTAGTCTCTGTATGTCTTAAATCACACAATATTTTAAGAAACTGTCTAAACGGTATTCAAATACCATTCATACTAAGATGTAAAGCATTGCTGTATTGAGCTCATGTGCAGTTATTTCTGGATCTCTGGTGTAAAAATGAGAATGTAGAAAAAGTATTTAACATGTATATGTTTAGATTTGTTAATGAACCAACAAGGATGTAAGTTATTTCACGTACTGATGTCCATAGCAGTATCTATGTGTAATACTGTACATACCTGTGACACACTTTTGTGACAAGCGATAGTCCTCTTGACTTCAAGCTTACAGTGCTGTGATGTAAGTGCCATACATATGTACAGAAAGCTCAAATGTGCACAATGATACTGGTCTCTCAAGTTTTCCTGTCTGATAAAACGACAACAAATACTAATGGACAACAAAAAGCCTTCGTTTAATGATGTCCAGATCTTGTACCATCAACGTTGTTGACAGAATAAATACCAGTACACAAGATAAGGAAATTGAGACAAAAAAAGGGAATAGATAGAGTGATGACTCAACACTTCAGAGAGGCATACTGAGACAGGTGGGGTGGGGGGGGGGGGGGAAGGAGGGGAGAAAGGGTGATGGAGTGATGAAAGAGTGTGTGTGTGTGTGTGTGTGCCTGCAAAGAAGAAACGTGTCAGAGATCTGCCTGTAAAGAAACGACTCGTGCTGCTTCTTCATGTTCTACTCACCAGCTGTCATTCTGAGTCCAGGCACTCGGATGGAAACGACCATGTCTCAAAGCTGTTACCGTGTGTGAAATGAAAACGAGCTCCTCTTCAACGTTGTTTCGTGTGTCTACCACTAGGTGGCAGTGTTTGCTTTTGCCTTTTCTGTCCGTGCCCGAGTGAGTTGAAGAGGATGCAAAGTGAGAGGATTTCAAGAACTTTCTGTGTGGAATGCCTATTTTTTTCTCTCTCCATAATTGTATGTGTGTGATGATGGCAATTTCCAATAGACCATCATTTGATAATTAATTGACTCAGAGCCCAATCTCAAGAGTCAAACAGGCTCTTGGGCTCAAAGCTGTTTTTGGAAGATGTGGTCTGGAAATGTCCCTTGATCAAGAAGATATTCATACGTAGAGGTGGCATATCATATCTTTTGTTTATGCTTGCCTTCTTTTTGGCAGGTGTGCCCATCATGTTGAGCTAGTAGGACAGTGTATAGTCATCGAACCCTGAATGTACCATTGTTGCTGGGCTGATCCTGATCTTTGCCTGATCTGCCATGGTGTACAAATGATGTCCTTTGATTGATGTATAGTTTTTGCACATGGTTGAACCTCATTCTTGACAAAGACCTGTAGTATCTGTAATTGTGTTTTTGTATTTGGGTTTTGTGTAATCAGTGTTTATAGTGAGTGAATGTGTGAGTGTGGGCATTTGGATGTGTGTGTGTGTGTGTGTGTGTGTATCATGTGTGCCTATATCCATGTTCAATAGTGCAATGACGACTTCTCATGAAGATAGATCATGTAAATGTCAAAGAATTCTACAGTTTCATCCAGTGTCTCAAATAGGTGTTGAACATGTGACTGAGAACTACATTCGATCTAATGTATGATATGTATACAGTACTGTAAAATGTATGTTTTTAATGTCCAGGTCATGTCTATAACGTGTGTACATTTAACTGTAAAATAAAAAGCAACCATGTGGTGAGTTATTTACTTGACAAAAATGATGTATTTCACCTGTCAGTATTGTTGCTTCATATACAAAGGGGCTGAAAGGGTTTTTGGAACATTGGAAAAATTGGAACATGAAGTCCCCATTAAAGCTCTTGAAGCTTTATTCTTGTGCGTAAATAAAGAAAAAAAAACAGTTAAATACTACGTACATCTATTATTCTGTTTGTCAGTCGGAGTGCACCAGATAGTGACATTGAATATTCATGAATCATAAAATCTCCTGTATGCTTTAGGCAGTTTCATCGTCACAGTTTAAGGGCCCAGTTCTCTTTCATTACTTACAGCAGTAGACACACACTGACAATACTGGCAGCACAGACCATAAACAACCTCTGCATTAAAGCAAACATTTTCGTTGGATTTAGAGGAATGTAACAAATAGTATACAATGATATACAATACCTATGCAACCATCTTTAAAATCCTGCTTTTTTGAGAGCGTTTCCCTCTCTCAAAAACATTTCCTAAACTCGACTTGGGGTGTCACCAAACTCTCTCTTTGGGTAGGAATACACTGCAAAAGGCAGTGGTGGTTATCATTACACTACAGCAGTGCTAAACTGTCAGCGGTGAGAACGAACCAAAACACACGTCCCAATATTCCAGGCCCTGAAAGCTTATGAATATTCACAGACAGCTTCCTTCGCTAGCACCCTCATCAAAGGCAGCCAAAAAATCCCTCTAACTAGAGAGAACTGTTTGCCAACTGATAGAAGCCAACGTGTGCTACAGTGAGATTGTCTAACACCAGCAACACACAGAGATCTCCTGTAAGTGTTGTAAAGCACA
Source organism: Osmerus eperlanus (assembly GCF_963692335.1). Taxonomy (NCBI): domain Eukaryota; kingdom Metazoa; phylum Chordata; class Actinopteri; order Osmeriformes; family Osmeridae; genus Osmerus; species Osmerus eperlanus. The sequence continues at coordinate 12,188,906 of NC_085033.1, read as the reverse complement.
TGCACGCACCGAAGCCCGAAATAGACCACCGAGTCCCTCCCGGTCTAGCCCAGTTCCTGCTTCGTGGGCTCTTTTACCCAGTTAGATTATGCAGCGCTATAAAGCGAAAGTGCAATGATCCCTCACACATACTCTGGCACAATACCGTGCATCTCATTTCCTTTTTAGGAGCCCCCCAAAAATGTTTAAGCTGCCTAGATTGGAAGTGTTGAACTCCACCCCTCCCTCCCTCCCCCCCCACCCCCCCCCCCCCCCCCCCACACACACACACACACACGCTGCCTCGTGAGCAGCCCTGGTGGCGGCCCAGAGCTCCGACATCGCTGAACGCTCTCATGACTCGTTTGCAACATTCGCATAAGGTTTACACGACGTCACGCCAAGACACGGCCCCCCCCCCCCACCCCCCTTGGCTGTTCTGTATCTGTCGTCGACGTTCACACGGAGGAGACGCTGGACGGAGGGAGGGGTCCTGGAGGGCCGGTGCGGTCCAACACAGTGATCTGCGTTACGGTGACGCGGCGCTTGGCGGTACTGAGGTGACCCTGAGTGTGACATCGCCACAACCTCCTCCTCAGCTCTGTTTGGACCTGGGTACACACACAGGGGACAGGGGACCGGTGACACTCCTTACATGACTTAGAGTACGGTTCGACTCATCATTCGTAGTCGATTTACACGCTCAATTCACATTGTTGGCGGAGCTAGTTCTGGGATGGCTTTTGGGCCAGCACGTCACGTCATCAGCTGATGTCACGCACGCAATTTACTGCAGGTGTGCTGATTAGAGGTCCAGGCCTTCCCCTTGCAAGGTCTTGAATACTGCAGGAATCCATGGACCCGGAAACACACACTCACACAGTACATTATGTTGTTGATGCTCTGTGAAGCCTTTTGACTTACTTGTTAACCCTTGTGTTATCTTCGGGTCATTCTGACCCATCAGTCATTGTGACCCACCGTCGTATTGCGACAAATTTACCTCATACAAAAACAAAGTGAAGCATTTTCTTTTAACTGTCGGGCTGTCTCAGACCCCCCACATTGGAATGGTTAAAAGAAAATTATTTGTATTTGTTTTTGTATTGGGTAAAATTGGGTAAACACAACAATGGTTCGTTATGAACCTTTGGGTCATGTGACCCGAAGGCAGCACGAGGGTTAAGAAGTTTTAAATGATTCCTGTCCACCGGGGGATCTTATAACCTATACCCCCTGCCTTGTTATTGTATGTACTTGTGCTAAGCTAGCTATGCTCCAAGGTAGGGGGCTCCCCCTTAGAAACAGTATAACCACGCTGCGACTTAGTGCCTTAACACTGGGAGTCAGGTGGCTGAGCGGTTAGGGAATCGGGGAGGTTGCCGGTTCGATTCCTGGCTGCACGAAATGACGTTGTGTCCTTGGGCAAGGCACTTCACCCTACTTGCCTCGGGGGAATGTCCCTGTACTTACTGTAAGTCGCTCTGGATAAGAGCATCTGCTAAATCACTAAATGTTAACAGAACTGCATGTATGACAACCTGGGAAGTTGTGCTTGTGTGTACAACCATCAGGTGATTGATTGTTTTAATTGAATAAATATGTAACTTATGAATGATACATGATCGTAAGAGCAAAACGCTTACTTCTCCATTCATGAAGCAGTAAAGCAGGGCCACAACAAAACCCTGCAACACAGGAGAAATGATTACACCAACCACATATGACTTCAAAGCAAACTCCCTGGGACACAGGTGACTTTTAAGAATAAAGTGTTTGATAGAATACAAAATAGTGCTTTTAAACCTAGATCCCTCTGTACCTGAAATGATCCCAGGCCCAGCTCAATGTACAGTCTAGCAGCCTGGCCAGTGGTCTCAGGCAGGAAGGCGAACACTGTGTAGTGCATCCCAAACAGAGGGATGAGGAACAGGGTGGACTTGGCCAGCTTCCTGGAGGAGAGAGGGAGGACAGGTAGATGTAGGGAGGAAGAGTGGATAAAATGGAGATATACAGTATGCGTACATGTGTGTATATATATATATATAGAGAGAGAGAGAGAGAGAGAGAGAGAGAGAGAGAGAGAGAGAGAGAGAGAGAGAGAGAGAGAGAGAGAGAGAGAGAGAGAGAGAGAGAGAGAGGGGAAGAGAAAGAGACAGCAATGAAGAAAAGCAAAGCTCAAACTAATAAACTCAGGCACAGTTTGACCTTTCCAAGGGGGTCAATGGCCCACAATCCCCTGCAGGCCCCTCACATGACTGTACATCTCACAAGACTCTACGACAGACACAAAACTCTGTCCAGATCTTCACGTGGTCCCAGCTGTAGCCTGCACTGTATTCTCCCAACTCCCATGATCTAATCTGATTGAAGCATAACCCCCCCCCCTCCCCATCAGGACCAGACCTCCCCTAGGCCACACTTAATTGCAGATTCCTTCAAATTGCTCTTTCCCCACTCCGCATCGCAGCACTTCTCCATGGTTACGCCTGTGACTGGGAGGAGCGAGAGGAAGGGATGAGACGTTGTTGTGTAATGAGCTATTCCAGGGGATCAAAGGTTGGCATCTGGATTCTCATGGGTCACCGAGCAACCGTGCATGTCGTTCAGCCCAAGAAGTGCCCAATGGGTGCCTGGGATTAATCAGAACTTCCTGATAGTTTGCTCAATCCGCTTTGGACAAGCTACACCTCCCCCCAGCCCAGCCAAATCTAAATGTGGACAAGCTCAGACACACACTCACTCACTAGAATAAAACGCTGTCAACTGTATCATCTCCACATTATCTGACATCACATCATGGATCTAAAAGAGAGATTGAAACGCTTGAATTCTCAGAGGAGATATGTGCACATTTTAAAATTAGAGTATATCAGAGGAGTCAGATGGCTGAGCGGTTAGGGAATCGGACTACTAATCAGAAGGTTGCCGGTTCGATTCCCTGCTGTGCAAACATGACGTTGTGTCCTGACTTACTGTAAGTCATCCTGGATAACAGTGACTTAATGTAAATGTAGTGTAAATGAGTATTATTGGAAAATCATAACAGTGAATCTAGCTTTGATTAGGTTTCTTTTGTAGCACCAAGAATTTTCTAATTATGAATTTCAATGTTTCAACATCAAACAAAAACACTTCTGAATGTGATATTTGAGAATTTTGAGAAAATATCTTTGAAAATATCAACTACTTATCTAACTCCCTTCACAAACATCATGTGATGGGCCTGGACTACAGCTGTGTTTGCATCTACAGTACGAGTATAAAAGCCTACGGCACAACTGGATAACGTTCACGTCAAACATATCTGACACACTGAAATAGAGAGTCAGAACTTACATTAAGTGGCCTATGTCACTGCCCCCCATTGATGGGGACTTGAGCTTCTGAACCAGGATGCGAATCACATTGATAAAGATGACAATGTTGACCTAGTTGGGCAGACACAGAACAATAAACATTCAATAAAGCTGAAAATTGATTCATGTGTGAGACTTTCATGACTAGCATTGACTACAGTATACGATAATGACAGCTTGACTTAGTCTTTGTTTCCTGGTTGTGGTATGCAGGCAGCTACTCACAATTAACGAGGCCGTGATTGGCCCTTTAATTATCCACCAAATGCCAACGTTGTCAGTGTCGTCCCAGCAACTGGAAGAGGAGTCAATCATTTCGACAATTTGACAGGAAAATGCCATTGTCATAACTGAATAACATTCACTGTTAATATGGACACCAGATATATAATGATAACGTGTTCATTTAGCCAATGCTTTCATCAAGCAACGTGTGTGTGTGTGTGCATACACTGTGAAAAAACAAATAAGTGCCAATGGGAAGAACCATAAGAGCATGTAGTTAAACAAGTTACAATTAAACAACATGAACCTCAAAAGTGCAAGAGTGTACCTGTAGGAAAGCAAGCAATAATAATATGAGATAAATAAGAGATGTGTGTAGGATGGTTAGGTCAGGCACGTACCCACTGTCATCGAAAAAGTATCTGGTCAGAACCCACACTATCAGTACTGTTGACGGGAGCCCTAGCATGAGAAACCCAGAGTTACTTTATCATCACACCATGTCATTTACATGCATTGATTCACCATGCTTCTATCTATGACCAATACATAATTTCACACAATCGGATGTCATTTGTAAAATGCTTACCAGCGTCATTGTTTATCCATTGAGTTAGAATACAAAGCTCGCTCAAGCGGCCTTATTTTGTTTTACCTGCAGTCAAGCCTGACCCTCCTATTGAACTAACTGCCATCTCTTCTCCACTCACCCCATCCAATCAGAATGTACCACCAAAAGTACTTCCTCTGCGAGACGAAGGTGAGAGCCAACAGTGTCTGCAGGTACATGCCCTCCACTAACAGCCAGAAGTAATTAGCCATGATGCTGAACTGGAAGAAGGCCACCACGGACTTGCACAACACCTGTGTGGAACACAACACAGAGAGACACCAACACTTCAGAGACAGTCCTAGACAGGGCTCACAGCCTTAATACTGTGTGGAACACAACACATAGAGACACCAACACTTCAGAGACAGTCCTAGACAGGGCTCACAGCCTTAATACTGTGTGGAACACAACACAGAGAGACACCAACACTTCAGAGACAGTCCTAGACAGGGCTCACAGCCTTAATACTGTGTGGAACACAACACAGAGAGACACCAACACTTCAGAGACAGTCCTAGACAGGGCTCACAGCCTTAATACTGTGTGGAACACAACACAGAGAGACACCAACACTTCAGAGACAGTCCTAGACAGGGCTCACAGCCTTAATACTGTGTGGAACACAACACAGAGAGACACCAACACTTCAGAGACAGTCCTAGACAGGGCTCACAGCCTTAATACTGTGTGGAACACAACACAGAGAGACACCAACACTTCAGAGACAGTCCTAGACAGGGCTCACAGCCTTAATACTGTGTGGAACACAACACATAGAGACACCAACACTTCAGAGACAGTCCTAGACAGGGCTCACAGCCTTAATACTGTGTGGAACACAACACAGAGAGACACCAACACTTCAGAGACAGTCCTAGACAGGGCTCACAGCCTTAATACTGTGTGGAACACAACACATAGAGACACCAACACTTCAGAGACAGTCCTAGACAGGGCTCACAGCCTTAATACTGTGTGGAACACAACACATAGAGACACCAACACTTCAGAGACAGTCCTAGACAGGGCTCACAGCCTTAATACTGTGTGGAACACAACACATAGAGACACCAACACTTCAGAGACAGTCCTAGACAGGGCTCACAGCCTTAATACTGTGTGGAACACAACACAGAGAGACACCAACACTTCAGAGACAGTCCTAGACAGGGCTCACAGCCTTAATACTGTGTGGAACACAACACAGAGAGACACCAACACTTCAGAGACAGTCCTAGACAGGGCTCACAGCCTTAATACTGTGTGGAACACAACACATAGAGACACCAACACTTCAGAGACAGTCCTAGACAGGGCTCACAGCCTTAATACTGTGTGGAACACAACACAGAGAGACACCAACACTTCAGAGACAGTCCTAGACAGGGCTCACAGCCTTAATACTGTGTGGAACACAACACAGAGAGACACCAACACTTCAGAGACAGTCCTAGACAGGGCTCACAGCCTTAATACTGTGTGGAACACAACACATAGAGACACCAACACTTCAGAGACAGTCCTAGACAGGGCTCACAGCCTTAATACTGTGTGGAACACAACACAGAGAGACACCAACACTTCAGAGACAGTCCTAGACAGGGCTCACAGCCTTAATACTGTGTGGAACACAACACATAGAGACACCAACACTTCAGAGACAGTCCTAGACAGGGCTCACAGCCTTAATACTGCATGTGACATCAGTACGGGATGCTCTGATCAGCGCAGCTGGCTCGTGTTGAAGCCACTCACCGAGTATTCGACAACATGCGGAGCTGCTAATCGTTAATAATGAGTGAGAGATGTTAATAAATCAAAGCAATATGTGGGAGAAATAGTTTAAGATGAAAGAGCGCTGCATGTAGCTGCAGTCTTAAGTATCCATCCCTCCCCTGTATGTATGTCAACTGTTTCTTGAGACTTGGTCTTATGAAACTTGTAGTCTCTGAACTGAAATAGTGCAAACAGGTCTTGATGTGTGAAGGAGTGATAAAAATAGTTGTCAATAAATAGTCAGAATATGTTCCGAATAACAGAAGAGTAAGATGTCATCTATAGCCACCCTAGCAACATCCCTCTGCTCCTGAATTCTGTTAAGACACAGATCCATTATTTTGGGGCGGAATTATGATGTTTGTCGTGCTTTTTCAAAATGTTTAAATGGAATGCTTTTTCACAGACTGTGTTGACTGGGGTTACAGTGCCAGAATCCCTCCTTGCTTTAGCAATAAGATCATTTCTTATCTTTCAACACGTTCTCTCCGGTACCAACCAAGAGTAATCCACCATAGTCCCAGGAACAAAGCATTTAGTAAGGTTCAGTTTGTTTGAATATTGTTTTTTTGTTTTTTCCTAAATCCCCTTTGTTCCACCGCAAGGCAGAACATGTTCCCTAAGACAGGACATTACTGAGTGTTTGCTGTTGTGAGTCTAGTCTGTGTAGCTTTCCTATGCTAGATACTATACTGTGACCCGCACTTAAGCACTGGCTTGGCTCGGGAACAACATTTCGTAGTGGGTCACCCTAAGACATCTTGATCACTGAACTCATAGTGTCATATACATCGCCCCTCCTCCTGCCTTTCTATCACAATATCAGAAAATCTATTTTCAAACTGGTTGGGTAGAAAATACTGAAAATAAAGTGTAAGGCTTCATACATAAGTCTTCTGCCAGCGGAATAGGTTATTACAAAAGTGGCTAAAGATTGAGTCAAGAACATAGTTGACATCCACTTACCTTGGGAAATCCCAATCTACCTCGGCCCAATTTTCACTTGTGTAGCAACTTATACTGCTAAACCTATAGGTGTTGCATTGCAGTCACAGAGCAGTTAAATTGAATGAAAAGCTGTTGCTATCTTACTGTCGACATGAAGCAGTGATCCAGTGTCTCGTCGGCAAAGAAAATTGTGTCTTTGACGAAGACCGCACTTGCTCTCAGGATGAAGGAGGTAAACAGGTTGATGTGGATGTAGTTCCTGGTGCAGTGGAACTTCCTGTCGGAAAAGGGAGCCAGAAAATGATTACAGGAGAACGACACACACACACCCAGACACACACACACCCAGACACACACACCCACACACCCAGACACACACACACCCAGACACACACACCCACACACCCAGACACACACACAACTGAAAAGGTTACTGAAAAATATGTGTGCATGTTCCTGAACTGAAACTGACAGTGTAGGGATGTAAGTGACGTCAAGCAGGAGCACATTTACTCCATTAGCCTCTCACACGGCAGTATTAATGTCATCTGTTCTGACTTGGCCGGTAGGAGCTGACACTGTCTTATGGGAATTAGGGAAAAATACAGATCTAGTGTTGGTTTTACCTGAAGGCAATGAACACCACGATGGCTGTGATGAGGGAGATGAGAGAGGTGGCATACCCCACTGTGTACACCTGCCTGAACGTGGAGAAGTAGCTTGTCTGGGGTCAAAGAAACCAGAGAGAACAGCAAAACAGAACCATCATTTGAGTCACAGAAACAAAGTAACGTTTGGAAATAAGGAAATAAAGATGTTCACAAATAAGCACTGTTCTGTCATGTCTATTTTTGAGGTTTCACTTGGCTTTGCTTAATCACCATTGAATGAGATCTCCTTTTGAGTGAGAAAACCAAGACCTGATGTTTTATGTGTTGCTTTATCGGGGTGTCGAAGGGAACATTTTGACATTTCAAAGAGTAGCCGCAGGAATACCTCCAATCCTGACTCATCGTCCTCGTTAAAGACACAGGCCTCGTCGTAGGGAGGTAACAGCTCAGTCCAACCTTGCTCTGTACAGTTCCTGTACATGTAGCCTGTAGAGGAGTCAGAGAGATCAAAGACTGGGTTGAATTTCATGTCAGTAGGATGTCTTACCTGCTTTGCAAGTTCACACATGAATGTGCTGTATTTTGTATCAATTTGAATGAATTGTTCATACCAGTTTGTTACTGGGTATAGAGTGTAAAGTATGTAGCTTACTTTAAGCTATGTGTGCCATGCAGCATAGCATGGCACACATATGCATTACACAATTTTGCCTTAAAAACACTAACAGTTAAGAACATACATCATTCTAAGCTGTTTATGATTAACTTTGTTGTTCAGAGCCGAAACACTGTTGAATGGCCCGGTTGTCTACTAAGGGCTGCTAAATTAAAGCAATGTCGGACTTCCACGAAAACTGAGATTTGCGAGAGGATGTAATCCTGTCCCCTGTGGCATTTAAAAAAGTAATCATCGCAGTGTTGGTCATATTCCGTCTAAAGATGTCGAGCCTTCAACAATCAGACATGACTTTGTCGTTTGAACATCCGCATGTCCAGTGTCATGTATTATGTAAATCCATAATCTGGTAAAGCAACGTGACGAAAGGGTAAACAGAGTGAAGCTCATTCTTTCTACATGGATGCATACAGTATGTAACGCAAGGTTTCATAATTCTGTCGGATTTATTTATTTTCGGCTGTATGAACTGAATTATTGTACTTCATGCCAGCAAATATTTGTTGTCTTCTGAGTCCTCAACCAAGTTGTTATTAGTATTTGCTCATGGTTCAGATCAATTTGGATAGGATTCTGCTACTGAACTGCCAAGAGGGCCTGGTCCTCTGTGCGTGTGTGTGTGTTTGTGTGTGTGTGTGTGTGTGGGGGGGGGGGGTGTGGAGGGGTTGAACACCTAGGGTGAAAACGAGGATCAGACAGGCATCAATTTGGAGCACACACTATTATAACTAGATGTGGTTTCAAAGGACCAACAATCCTGTTGAAAACAAGATTGTGATTTAATTCCACTTCCTCCAAGAGCCCTCCCTTCTTCAAGAGTGTGTTTTCTACAGGTTTTAAAAGAGTAAATTATATCAACTTCCAGCAGAGTAAGCAACAACACCAACAACAATTGTAAAAATCATACAATGGCAGACTGTAGGTAAGTAACCTTGCTAACAGCACTATCAACACTAACTCTATCAAACGACAGCACATACCACTGGCATCATATCTACTGGGTATGAGGATCTGAAAGAAGGTCAGCTTAATACAGCGTAAGTGCCGGCTCCCTCCCACTTCCCCCTGGGTTAGGCAGTCCCTCTAGCTACAGATCAAACACTTCACTGGCTACAGCCTCCATCAGACACACTATGACACGTTATCATCCTGTTCCACACACACACACACACACAGACAAACATGCACACACCCACACACATACATGCACAAACACACACATACCTCTACTCAGATATCCCAATTCTAATGAAACTGGGCCTCTAATTAGGTTATTCTCAGACCTGCCCCACATAAAGTGCATTTAAAAATTTAAAATAAACAGGCTAAAGGCATTTCTGACAGGGTGTTACAAAATCCAATTATTTCAGTTAACAGGTGGATCACTTTAAATTGTAGCAATGTATATGTAAAGCCTTAAGCCTTAAATATGTGTAAGATACTACAGGATGTGTTAATATGAAGTAACAACAAAAAGGTTGAATATTAAGAACAAACAGGCTATCTGTTTTTTCAGGTCTTCTGTTGTTGTCCTAAACCCATTTACAGATTTGCCTACAGGAAATTTAATCTTTCTATGACTTAAACTAATTTGACATTAGAACAAGAGCTCACGTTTGTGTCTGGCTTGTTCTCATCAACATAATTTGGCTGTGAATTCTCACCCAAGAGCAGGACACTTGCCTGAGAGAATGTTGTGATGAGCCAACCCATGCAGATGTATCTGGAATGTACAAACAACACTATGCACTGCCAGGAAAGTCCCAGTAGAACGTGCTTTCAATTACACACATTGCACAAAGGCATTGGTTTCTATATTTGGTCATTTTAGAGCGTTACATGTTTGTAAATAAACCTCCTGTTTATTTAGCTGTTAAGACAGAAATGGAAACTGACCCTGATTGCTGGATAAATGCTGGAAAACCTCAGAACAGGAAACGTTGATCACCTGACCGACATCCGCTCTGAGCCAGCATCGGATCTCATCCCACTCTGTCCCACAGCCTATACAGAGAGAATGAGAGAAGGAAGAAGAATGAGAGAAATAGAGAGATAGAGACAATCAACTGGGCACAAGCTGTTAAGAGCTGGCATGTGTATCCCTAGAGGAGCTCTCCAGAGAGAACACACAATGGCATAGACAAGACTGTGACATACACTCACCTCCCAGTCCAGGCTCCCTGAAGCTCTGGTGAAGTGCCATCTTTTTATCTAGCCTAATGCACCCAGTGGATGGAATTAGCACCTTTTCCACAAACCCATTGGTGATAAATTGCAACAGTAAGACTCTACCCATCTGGTACATGGGTGGGGTTTATTTGAATATGATGATATAAATCTCCAGTCTGTTGAATAAGTGATTCACAAATCCTTGACAATAACAATTCAAATTAATTATTGTGAAAGATGAGAAAATACAATACCAAATTTTCTTCAATTATTTTTAATCATCTTCCTTCATTTCCAAATGGTTGTAACCAACATGTTCTACTCAGTTTAAAATCTTAGTTTGACTACTTAGTCCTGACTGACTTCAAAAGAGATCTCAAGAAAAAAAACTTGAGGAAAGTTGAGGAACTCGATTCCAGGCACGAAAAGCATGAGAGAAAAAAAAGATAGACATCAGATTACATCCGGGGGCTGTCTAGGACAATTTCGAGAAAAAAAGAAAATCCTGCTTTTCACATTAAATTAAGACTCCATATATCAGATGACATTGCAGCCAAAATCCCAACTTTTCAAGCGTAGTGTGATTGAGCTAGAGGAAAAATATGTTAGAGAACAGGCCAGTAGATATAAAATTGCTTGTGTTGTATATGACAGAATATTCATCTGTTTGGATTTCTCATGTATTTGCCCGAAGGTCATTAGGAGCTGACGCTAAGAGGTTTTGCTATCCTAGTGAACAATCCAAAACGTCTACTGTTTAACAAGCTTGTCCCGCCCCCCCCCCCCAAGTTGGGAGTCAGGTGGCTGAGCGGTTAGGGAATTGGACTCGTAATCTGAAGGTTACCGGTTCGATTCCTGGCTGCGCCAAAAGACGTTGTGTCCTTGGGCAAGGCACTTCACCCTACTTGCCTCGGGGGGGAATGTCCCTGTACTTACTGTAAGTCGCTCTGGATAAGAACATCTGCTAAATGACTAAATAAATGCAAATAAGTACTGGATGTGGTCTATATGTGTAGTGTTCATCAATTGACAAACAGGGAGGAGCGAAGACCTGGAACAGAAATGAAATGAAAGGAACGTAACATATAGTCAGTGTAATCCACGCAGCATACACTCTGCAGATGAACATTCAGGTCCCTGAGCTTGTCGCTGTGGGTTGAGCGAAGGGTTGAGCTGTCTCTGAATGTCCCTACCTCCAGGCTAGCCGTGTCCTTTGAGATAATCCCCAAGCCAGAAGACAGACAGGGACACACTGGCTATGTTTCACTCCCCATCACTTCCAGGGGAGTGACAATGTGCGCATCTCTCTTTCCTACATTTAAGTGCACTTTTGAATTGTACTGGGACCAAGTACAAAGAAATGCTATTTCATCTCTCTGCTCTGCTCATCACTCCGCCTGTCACTTTGAATATGCACGTAAATAGAACGCTGTGTGTTTCATCGCAGCGGAACACGTGAGGTGAGGTAAGTGGGTGGTTAAATATCTCTCTCTGGATGTTTTCCCAGGTGTGATGCTGACAGAGGGCAAACACTCAGAGAGGAGACAGACTCCTCTATTCAGCAAAAAGTCTTCTAGGGAGAATGTCATTTATGCCCAAGCTACAAAACTAAACTAAAGAAGCCTTCTTTAGGCTGAGGTAGCAGCGCATCACCTTGATTTGAAGAAAAGCAATGTGGAAATCTACAATACTCAGGGTGCAGACCGGATGTCAGGGCGATGGCTGGGCCTCTATCCACCACACCTGTTGCTCTCTGGATGACACTGGGAAGGGTGGAGAATGCAGCCCGTTCCCATTTGCCGATCCAGCTGGAAAAGCAGCGGCTCACCTCTGAGAGACAGCTGCTACCAGTTAACCAGCACAAGCTGACTGGCCCATCGGGAAGGCTTTTGATTGGCTTCCGGAGAACATGGCACTAGATGGTGATTGGCTATGGTTCCTGACTGGATGCCTTTGTTCCTGGATGGTGGTTTAGGTGGCTAGGTAGGAAAGGCCTTGAAGGGATCTGTCCATGGTGCTGATGTTTGCAGTGCTTGGGGACATAGATGTGCTGTTCCAGCGGCAGGCATGTAATCCTTCCCACATCACACCACGGGGGAGATTAACTGTAATTACAAAATACAATTTTGCCTTCCTGATGTTCAAACAATTTATTTTATGCAGGACTCCTTTCCATTGTAGGCCAGATGTGTGGGAATTATTAAAATGATTAAAAAAAACAGCCTTTGTTATTTCACAGAAAATCTATTTTATTTAATCGCTGGATTAACAAAGAACAGTTAAAGCATAAACCTAAATGTTATGATTTCTGCCCAAAAATTAGATTAGTCCTGGCTTGTACTGTTGCAATAAAGGAACAATGTGTGCGAGATGCTCAGGAATCATAAATAATGAACACCCCAACAATAGTCATTTCATTCAGTCAGTCTGACTTATTTTTGCTTCAGCAGAATCACAAGTGAAGTGGCTCATGAAATTAGGTGCAGTGCTCTTTCAGAGAAAAAGGCAAATATATTATAATGAAAAAGGATAGATGTGACTTTTTCAGACCTTTAATGCAGTCAGTCTTGAATCCAATCCCTGCTGTGTCTACCTTACTTGACATTCAATTAACAACTGCCAACAGGGTCAATAAACTCAATCTCAACTGTTTTCTCATAGTCCCATTCTGATTCTCATGAATTCTGAGAATCTTTTTCTCCTCTCAACTGACCACGTTTCTATTCATAGAACTGCATTCACCGACAGATCTGCAGGGAATGATACAGTGGCCTTGAGAGGCACAATTCATTTAAGATTAACAATGACTCTGGAATTACTTAGGAGATTAGACTAGGCTACTCCCAGTCTCTTTCAGGAAGGAAATTAGATTAATTTGCACCCTGCCCTTCGTTTACTCTGAAAGGGTGGATGAGATTTACATTTACATTTAGTCATTTAGCAGACGCTCTTATCCAGAGCGACTTACAGTAAGTACAGAGTCATTCCCCCCGAGGCAAGTAGGGTGAAGTGCCTTGCCCAAGGACACAACGTCATTTTGGCATGGCCGGGAATCGAACTGGCAACCTTCAGATTACTAGCCCGCTTCCCTCACCGCTCAGCCACCTGACGCCCAGAGATATGCTATCTCTTCTCGGGGTTCAACAGGGTTATGACTCAATGGTGTGAAAACTAAGATGACCCTGACAATGAAGACAGCTGTACTTCATCTTTCGCAGGTGTGAGTATTTGAAATGTGGCTTTTGTTTTTGACATGAAATGACATTCACCTGCAAGGTCTGCATTGCATTTGCTTTGAAGGCATAAGTTTGAGAGAAATTTTAAAAACCCCACTTCATAATCGTACAGAGGCATACTCCAGCCTCTTTGACTGTTTGGCCAAAGTCACTTCTGTTTACAAGTTGTTGAAAGTAATCAGCACGTACAGCACCCACAACGATGTGTTCATGTTTGACTGAGGTAGACAAAGTCATCAGGGGCAATTAACATCAACTGAGTCTCAAAATGCCATGCAAAGTTAATCTGCTTCGCCAAAGTGAGCTGTCAGTTTGGGAACTCTGGGTGTGTATGTGTGTGTCGGGAGGTGGGGGAGCGGTACTAAGGCAGGTAAGAGTTCAGTTGATGAGCACTGACATTTTCCATAATGACGACATATTGGCGACTCTCCGGTCATGGCTGTTTGTTCTTACCTGACTGCTGACTGAGGCCAGAGGGACCAACTGCTCTGCACTGAGGGTGAACAGCTGTCAAGCATTGGTAAGATCATCCAAGCGGTTTACTCAAAACCTTTATGGAAATTGATTACATCAAACTATTTAAGTAATCTAATCTCTTAAATAAATGATAAAACAGACTAATAATTTGATAAATGTATAGATTGTATACATTATTTACATGAAGAAATTAATTAGTTAACTTAAATTGTTTGATGTAATCAGTTTCCACAGTATTCTGAAATTATAGGGGCTGCAGTGTACCTGTTTAATGCCTTCTCACGCTCACACATTCTCTCCAACACATACACATACAAGTGTATGTACAAATACAGTACATCTATACTCTCTCCCTCTCTCTCCCTCTCTCTCTCTTTCTCTCTCTCTCTCTCTCTCTCTCTCTCTCTCTCTCTCTCTCTCTCTCTCTCTCTCTCTCTCTCTCTCTCTCTCTGTCTCTTTTTCCTCTTTCATTCATGCACACAAACATACACACACACTTAGGAACATGTATACACACACATACACCGTCTCTCTTTCTCCACGTTGCCTTCCTTCACCCCTCATGCCTCTCTTGGGCCTCAGTGTTTGTACAACAGTACTGTCTCGATATTACAATATGTCAAATGTGCTAAACACCTGAAACTGTCAGATTAGACATACCGTAGTACTTCTTCCTAGCCTCAGAAGGCATGTACCAGACAGAGTATCTGGGGTACGAGATTGGATCAGATGTTCCTGTAAATACCAGAGGGGAACCATGTCTGGGCTTCAAACAGACCAGCCAGAGAGGGCACTTTGGATAAACAACCATGCATCTCTTGCTTACCCTTAAGCTGGGCCTTTGGGGTAAGCAAGAGATGCATGGTTGTTTATCCAAAGTGCCCTCTCTGGCTGGGCCTTTGGCATGGTTGAATTCCGTGCGTGTCTGACAGAGTACTCCAAACAAAGCTCCTTGGTATTGTAAGACTGCCTTCCTCCACCGAGCTAAAGGCCAAAGCGTTGACCTGTTAACCTGAATGTACTGTACTGAATGTCTTCCGTCTACACACTCTCAGGAGCCGTCTCACACAACCCCCTTCTATACACGCGTTGCATGCAAGACAGCCTTACCAGTGTGGCCTGTATGATTGTGAGCTTCATTCCTCCTGGTCTGGATGCAGAGCTCCTGAGCCTTCAGGTGCTGGGAAATGATGGCACAGTCTGGATGGATTGCTTTTGCCTGAAGCCACAAGAGAGCACATTATCTGACAAACTATCTGACATTATCTGACAGGGCATGGACACTGTGGCAACCCTGGAGCTCGGGCCAGGTGATCCAGGGAGATCCCTGGTTACCACAACACACACACACACACACACACACACAGAAGCACACACTCCAAGTCTACTTGATTTTAGTGTCTTCAAAGTGCTGCTGTGCCCTACTACAAGTTCAAAGACAAGAAATCTAGCAACATCTGGAGTATCCTAGTGTGGGACAAGGGGCCTCTGTGGAAATCCATGAATCTTTTTCATCTTAATGATGACTTTCCTCTATACTGTATATCCCAATTAGAGTCAGCATCAAATACAAAGCTAATAGTCACTATATATAGTTACCACAGTTTTTAGGCTAATGCATATATATATATTTTTTCATTGACTATAACTTACCTTTATTGGGTGACAAGATTGATTTTAAATGTGTTTAAGTTTGAACGCAGCAAACATGATTTCTTGATTGACCTTAACATTATATTAGACCGTTACTGTACCTTAAATGTGTTACCTGTCTAACATAGACCACAGGAAACAATAAAAGGGCAAAAACGTACCATTCTCCATATGTTTGGATAAATTATGAAGAGGAGCATGAGTTGTTGGTGATGTGTTCTCGTCCTGTAAGATCCCATAGTAGACAATCCGTTCGTTCACTCCATTCTCTTTTCTCCTTTCTCGTCCAGCTCTCCCTCTTGAATAATATCAACCAGTGTCAACAAAAACAACTACAGAACTATTCTGTCTCTGTCTGTTGGCCCTTGGTGACTCTATTGCTTTTCTGTGGCATGTAAATCCACTCTATGGGGGTACAAGCTGCCGACACTGATGCAATTTATCTTTTTCCTTCTGAACCGATAGGGTTGAATAACCTACTTGCGGGAGACCGCTGAGCGCGAGTTCTTGTATCTCCCCTTGTACGGAGTAGTAAATGATGACAATCGTCACGTGCCCCACCTCCCGCCTGTAAAACTTACCTAAAAGGTATTTCTTAGGAGACTACTTTATAACATTAGGCCTGGACATGCACGACTGGAAAATGTTTCGTTTGCACAGTACTCCAATGCAGGCTTCATCACCGCGTGTGATAATCTGATTCAAATTAAAACTGATTTGTAGCACATACTTGAACAGACGGCGTTTAAGAGTGCCACTGAATTGTATCAACTCAGACTGCCTATCATTGACGACCTTTTTAACAAACAGGCGAGGAAGTATCATAAAAACTTTGACCATGTGCAATTATCTATGTGTAATTATTGCAAACTTAGTTATGCAACAGTCATTCGGTAACAAGTGTATATTTTAAATTGTTCAATAAGATCCACATGGCCTATTCAGACTTTAAACTGTTACATAACAGACATAAACTGACATAAACTATTCACTAGTGAACAGTTTATGGTAACAAAGTCTGAGTCAGATTATCTTTTTTGAAATACACTCATCTTTAATAGATATTTCCACAAGCGCTGTGGAACGACACTGGTGCTCGCACAGAGTAAGTAGCCTACATAGACGTTTCGTCACTCCCCATCATATAATTAATATGGATCACTTGAATTAAGTTGATACACTTGTTAGAAATGGGTGATCATTTATTGATTACATTGCCACTGAATCCCCTGGGTGTCTGGCCTACTGCCATCTGCCGGAGAGAAAAGGAATATTTTATTGTCATAGTATTTATTCAAGTCTTCTTCATGTAAACAAAACACATAGAAAAGTCATTAAGAATACCAATATAGTGTTAAGTATAGAAATAAAGGCAAAATAACAATGAAGTTCACCACAAAATATATTTTTTATTTTGGTTAATTCTTGAGGTGTGTTACAAATATATGTGTCGTATTGCAAAATGTTGTCATGCCATGGTAAAGCAGGGTTTCAAAAACTGGAAGAAAAGTACGCTATTTTTCACGATCTACCATTTGAAAAGGAAACATTAGAACCCGTACAAATTTGTGCGACTCGGTAGTGCATTATGGGAAATGTATTTTAGAAAAGCTTATGGGATCATACCACTTTGGAAAGTAATGGTGAAATACATTTGAGTATTTATTGCCATTTAAACCAAATTATCTTTAAACAATGTGGTTTTGTAGAGATAATGGTTTGTTATTTCAATCTGTAGTTTATGGTATGTAAACCATAAAGGGAAAAAAATAAGTGACCGTCCCCCTTTTTTGCAAATGAATGCTTGCACCCCACTCATCTGATTTCTCTTCCACCGACAGATTACAGCCGAGAGCACGCACAGAACACTTTCCATCTCTAAAACATTGAAAATACTCAGAGTAAGTTAAACTAAATTACAATTTCACAGCACGACCTACTTATAATTGAATACACTACTCGTAAATGAAATGGGTAGCGATCACAATACTCATTAATAAGCGCCACGTGGTCTCCAAGTTCGTGTGCTTGTCAAACTTAGAAGTTTCAGTGTCAGAACACCGCAAGGAACCCGTAATTCAGAGGACTCGTGTACTAAACGTATTTTGAAATTTCCAGTTAACTATCTCTTAACGAGTATTTTAAATTGTTCTCAAGCCTTTAAAAGTAAACTTCAAATCGTCTTTGAGGCTGCTGCTGTCTGGAGTTAAGGTTTATTAATTTGGTCGAGGACGCACAATAATGGTCGTTACTACTGTTAGTTTGTCAGCTGATTTTGCACTGCCACGCGTATAGTCAGAATATGTTGTTAATAAACCCACTGTGTTTCTCTATTGGTTATTTAAGTAAGCTCTAGCAGCATTTATCTCGTAAGGTGAAGGTGAGTATTGACAGGATATGGTGATGTTTGAAGTGCCGCTCATGACTGGATTCACTAAACCTATGCCAGATGTCTCCCCGAACTTGATTGGTTTATTTAACTACAGCTTTGTTAATTTTGGCATTTGAATTACTCAATTAAATGTATTTATTTAATTAGTAAGTTTTGCTTTGTGGATTGTTATATGCCGCTGCTAAACATTGAAGTGCAGCTTTATTGACTATTTTTCAGTAAGTTGAAAGTTAAACACTTATGTTTTGTGTCTGTAATGTACAAATCAAGCATGGAATGTTTGAATTTGTAGTTTGTTTGTTTGTTAGTCTTAACTTTTTCAATGACAAAATACATGAATTTTATATGAAGACTTGCTTCTGAGCCCTAATATTTATGACATCGTATTAAATATTTTAGATTTGGGCTACTTGAAGATATGTACAAAATGCATTTTAATCCTTGTCTAAAGACGGCATAAAATAATGTTAGTGTTAAGCACTCTCCTGAAACTGGGACCAGCAAATTTCATGTATGTTGAACTAAAATGTGCATCTTGACCCAGCTGGGCTTTGTGTAGGTGTAATGTACACAAGTATGCTACCGATTTGTAAATTCATATTTTAAATAAGGGTTGACGCAGTGTAAGAATAACGATTTGTGATCATGCTGTCAAAGTAAATACGCTTGATTCATTTCTCATCTGTTGTTCATCTTGCTTGTTCAGTCAAATGGTCAATAGATCAAACCTTTCATGATCAATATTCAATCCTCTTTTTGCAAAGACTGCCTTGGCCTCAGTGCTTGTCTTTACCTGCAAGAATGGCTTCCTCTCGTCCTCTTAACTGGCATCCTCTCTGTGGTACTACTAACTCCACCAGTAACACGCCCCACCCTCGCTCCTACATGTCGCCTCTCCTTCTGCTTCTCTCTGCTGACACCTGACGCAAGATGGAGCGTGGAAGGGACCCCTATGAGCAGCCGAGAATGAACGGTCGCCGTGGGGGTGGACCTCAAAATGCTGTGCCCGTAGGGGCCGTCCGTGGAGGAAACGGGCCCACTCTCGCCAGGGGCAACCTGAACGGGGACGACATTCACGTGGGGAGGAGGCAGAGACGAACCCGCTCGTCCCGGTCCGAGAGCCAGGGGTCCGAAGAGGAGTGGGTGTTCGGGTCTCCCATGGAGGGGGAAACCGCCCTCCAGGGCCTGCTGGGGGAACGCGTGTGGTACAACCGCAGGGCCTTCGAGCAGGCCGAGAGCGCCCCCCAGCGCAGGAACGGCAACCAGCCTCCCCTGTCGTCCTCCCCCAGGAACCAGGGCAGAGGCTCCCGTACCCTGACCTTCCGCTCCAGACGCCCCCAGCAGCACCAAGGCCCCCCAGAGGAGGAGCACCACCCCAACTCCTACTCCCAGTCCCCTGGTACAGAAGGCTCTAAACGCCCGCCCGCCCAGGGTAGGGGCCGCGCCCGGTCCTTCTCTTCTGAGCCCCATGAGGGCCGGGGCCGGGGTTACCGTGGCGCCAGGAGGAGGGGCCTCTCTGAGACCGAAGGCAGGCCTAGAAGGGACAAGTATGACACACCTCTCAGGGCTCTCAGGGAATGGGAGACATGTTTGATTTGGGTTTTTTAGTTCATTTTGTATTTTGTTTTTGTATGCATTTTTATATTATGTTTTTGCATTTTTTTGGTTTGCATTTTTTTGGTTTGGTCCCTGTTTAGTTTGTGCTAACTTGTGTGGATTTTGATTTCTGCTGTTTAGTTTCCTTAAAGTGTCTTGTCACCACACCAGTGTGAAAGTTCCTCAAAATTCCTAATGTCGAATATAGTTGATGTGACATGATGGGCGGCCCTCGTTCTGTGAAAGGGGTGGAGACCTCAAGTCCTGTAAAGAGAGTCCGTAGTGGCGCTGACCACACCATTGTTCTCCTTAATCCAGAGTTAGCAAAGCAGGCAGTTTTGTTGCATTGAACAGAGGAATGCTTGAATGGCAGTCTGCTGGAGTGACATGACTGTCCGTGGTCTCGGTTATTCAAAGCGACGTGACATTTCTGTTATATTTAGTGTGAGTTTAACCTCCTAAGTGAACTAAGCCAACTGTCTTATTGTTTTCTCATCGTTGACATTAAAGCTTGGTTCATGGCCGTTTAGTTTTTTTTTTTTACTTGGTGGCCTTTCACCTGCTGTAAATTGTTTTGCATTCTGTCTGCATGGTGTTTCCATCATCCTTGCTACATTTGGTTTGTCAGTGGTATGCTGGACTAGTGCATTCAGAATTTCACTAGCAATGTCCTTGTACAATCTGTCCGACCGTTTCATTAGAATCGTTTCACAAACAAGTGATCAATGAAAGTGACCACTGTCTTCCCTTGGTCCCTGTCAGCATCAACATGAGTGGACTGCAGTGCCTTGCCCAGGAGAACATCTGGTTCGACAAGCCCCACTATGATGAGGCGGAGAAACGCTTCTACGAGGGGGCCAACGGACCTTCACACCAGCAAGTATTCTACTCTTTCCTACTGTATATACAGGTGTTCTACCCTCCCCTACTGCACAGTATATACAGGTATTATATCCTGTAATAGACAAAGGGGATCCACTGGGAATAGTCTATTAGAGAGACCCTGTCAACACACACACATTGTATTGTGTAAAAGTCAAGGTTTTTACACGTATGCTATCCCAAATATTTTTGGCCCAAATCTTCTGTATTTGTACTGCATTATAAAAGCGTTTTTTTTTTATTATTTTAAAAACAAATATGTGCCTAAGACTTTTGCACAGTACTATGCTAGACTCTATTCCTCAGTTTGAACACAGCGTAGGGGATCACAAGGGTGTCCTGCTTCAGCCAGACCAGACAGAGTTCACCTTCCCCTGTGTGCCTCCATGTCACCTAGCTCACGGGCCTGCATGACAGGGCCAAGTGCCAGGTTTCGTCCAGCTCATGTGACCGTGGTGTCAGCTGCATGGCACAGCTGCATGGCACGGCTGCCTGTCACTCACGGCTCTGCCGCCGCGAGGTCTGTTACATCACGGCCTCTGTACAGCGCCGCCTCCCAGAAGCTGGCCGTGAGAGTTAAGCCACTCAACTTTAAAAAGTAGCTCAGCTGATGAGTGGCGGTCAAGTGGCATGGCAGCTGTCCTCCTGTTCAGAACTGGGGCGGAGGCTTGAGCACATTCTGTTGCCCTCCCTCCCTCCCACTTCCAGATATACTGGTGTCTACCCAGGCTTTCCAGCACGCGTCTTAGTAAACCACATGAAAACGTTTCATTTGTTGTTCCCCATGCTCGTTCACATTGCTTGCGTATACTTTGCGTGTGTGTGTCTGGGTAGCCTGTGTGTGTGTGTGTGTGTGTTTCAGGACCGTCCTTGGATCAATTCAGTCAATTGAGAGGTGATTCCACGCAACGGGTTACTTTCTGAATTGACGGAATTGAACCCGATGTCACCCCTCTCCATGTCTGTGTGTCCACCTGCCTGCTTCTGTTTGACCTGCCTTCCTCACCACCCACCCCCACCTGTCCTGCTTCCTCCCCCATTGCCGTGCCTCCCCTCGTCCCTCAGGAGACGGAGGCTAGTGCCATCCTGCAGGAAATTGCTAAAGCCCGCCAGAATATCCAGCAGTCCCTAGACGGAGTGAGTACTGTACCATGAACCTTCCAGTCAGCCAGTACTGTCCTCTCGAATGCCCTCGATCCAGCGTAAAACGGGAGGATAACAGCAATAATAATGATATAAAAATGGACTAGCCACCTAATATCCTCTGTCAGGGCCAGTAGTAACCAAAAAACATCTAATGTTGTATTTGATGGTCCCCTGTACCGTGATGTCCGTAACTTGAGGTCTACTTACCCACTTAATGAGTACAATCGGATGATAACGTCAACATATTTGAAGGTACTGCGATGTCAAACTATCACCCTGCTGCTCATTGCTCGCCTCTTGGCTCTGCTTGCTTGTCTCACTGTGATTTATCTTAATCAAAGGGGTCATGTGTTTGTTTGTTTGTTTGTGTGTGTCTCTTTCCTGCTAACCTTTTCTTGTCTGCGTACGCTAAATGTACCCTGCTGTTTGTCTTTGCGGGATATACTCTATGTATGTGCCTTCAAGTATATGCCTACAATATACATTTCTCTCTTTCTGTCTTTCCATTCTTTATCCCCCTGCCCTTTGACCTTTTCCGGTGATGATGCATGAATGGGTGGATGAACGAATGAATGAATGGGTGAATGAATGAATGGGTGAATGAATGAATGGGTCTAGGTGAAGACAGCCCTGCAGTTGGGCAGAGAGCGACCACAGAAACGCCGGCACAGGAACGTAAGTTCCCAGCGTGTTGGGAACCCACAAGCATGTGTGGGCCTGGACCCTGCCCACGTTTTGGGTGTGCTCTGCTCAGTGATGTGGAACACCCTCCAGATTTCACTTTCTCTCCCTGTGCATTTGTGGCTGGTGGTTTTTCAGTGTGTTGATTTAATGGAAAGACTCGAGCTAGCCTGCATGCTGGCTGGTTCTTTGTTGACAGGCAATTTTAATTTTAATTTCTCTCTCTGGAATCCAATCATTTGGGCATCGTTTGATTGGAGTGTGTTGTGTTGTACTAATTTTATTATTTGGTTTAGACAAGAGAGAGGCTGTGTCCAGAACAGCTGTGTGGTGTTTCCACACCAGAGCATGGTTTTGTTGTGTCATGGCCAGGCTCTCGTGTCGTTGTGTATTTAAGCCTCTAATCTGGAACTTCATGCATATGATCTCCCTTTGGTGATATACTATTTTGAGTTGTTGATCTCCTGGCATGGCTTTGGCATGGACGTCCCCTCCCTGTCATGGTGACAGGGATCTGAAACAGCAGTCTCTCACCCAGCTGTGTGTGTTTGTGTGCAGTCTTCCTCCCATGCCGGAGGTGACCAGGAGCTGGTGTCTCGCATGAAGAGCCTGGAACTGGAGAACCAGGGCCTGCACAAAGGTAGGGTGTGGGAAGCAACACCTTGAACCATCTGGGAAGTCTTACACAATATGCCTTCCTGGTTGGATTTGTGTTGCTATTGGACTGTGCCGTTTCCAGCGCTTCTTCTGTTTGTAATTCTCGTGTGTGTTTCAGTGGTGGGTGATTTGAGGGCAGCCCTATCCAAGCTGGAGTCCAGAGTGTCATCCCTGGAGAAGACTCCCAAATCAGCAGCAGCAGTAGTCCCCTGTGCCAAGGTTAGGCACACACACACAGACTATACCAGTGGTTCCCAACCCTGGTCCTCAGGGAACGCCTGTCCTGCATGTTTTAGATGTGTCCCTGCTCCAAAACAGCTTATTCAAATGAATGGGTCGCTATCGAGCTCTGCAGAAGCCTGCTTATGACCATTCATTTGAATCAGGTGTGTTGGAGCAGGGAAACATTTAAAACATGCAGGACAGGTGTTCCCTGAGGACCAGGGTTGGGAACCAAGGCCCTCGGAAGGGAATGTAACGCCTCCACTAACAAGCAACGTGTTGGGAGTCTGTCCATGGGAGTTAGCCTTGAAATCATCACACTCCTCCAGCTGCAGCAGTTCCTTGACCCCCCTCCCCTCCCTCCCTCAGGCGGCCCCCGTCCAGCAGGTGAAGGCGGCGCAGAACGGAGACGAAGACGAGGATGATGACATGGACCTGTTCGGCAGCGACGAGGAGGAGGATGCGGAGGCAGAGCGCGTCAGGGAGGAGAGGCTGGCGGCTTACGCAGCCAAGAAGTCCAAGAAGCCCGCCCTCATCGCCAAGTCCTCCATCCTGCTGGACGTCAAACCGGTCAGCTCCTCCTCCCTGTTCACCTGCGACCTATGAACTCATCGGCCGATGACCTCATCCACACTTTTTTTTTTTTATTATCAACAATCATCCATTTAACTGTCCATATTACTACTGTCCATTTCTTCTGCTTCTCTGTCTAAGGTTCTTTGTCATCTGAATTGGGTGATCACCATCCTTCTTTCTTATTCTTTGTTTGTTTTGTTTTGTACTCCCAGTGGGATGACGAGACAGACATGGCGAAGCTGGAGGAGTGCGTGCGCACGGTTCAGATGGACGGCCTGCTGTGGGGCCAGTCCAAGCTGGTGCCCGTGGGCTACGGCATCAAGAAGCTGCAGATCTCCTGCGTGGTGGAGGACGACAAGGTGGGCACAGACATGCTGGAGGAGGAGATCACCCAGTTTGAAGACTATGTAAGTACACAGCTCCCAGGACATCCACCTATGTCGTTCCCAGGTCAGAGACTGATGCCTGAATTCACACTTCATCAACAACAATTGTTTTAATATGACAAATGACACAAACCTACTTGGTCAATTAATATTGCATATGCTCTAACATGCATGCTTATACATACAACTCCTAACATACACAGCACTTGAAATAATCCATAAGTGAAAGATGGATACTGATGTCCGGTTTTTGTTTGGTTTCAGGTCCAGAGTGTTGACATTGCTGCCTTTAACAAGATCTAAGTCTCTCATCAGAAATGTTACTGTTGCTCTCGGCTTGTTCGGTTATCAATAAAATGTTGAGCTTTAAGTACAAACATGTCTCTTCCTTCATTAATTTAGAGGGCAAAGATGTACATTATTAAACTGAAGGTGAATTCCAACATCTCACATGACCACAATGTAACTTAAGTTCAAATAAACATTTAAAATTTGGATTTGAACCCAGTCTGTTGCGGTACTGCCTCAGCATGTATGAAAGAGCACGCACACTAACCCAGTGAGTTAACAGGGAGCCCTGCTTTCTTCTGGTTTTATGACACCCCAACTCTGCAGGTTGTTACATCTAGATATTTCAATGTCAAATTTAAATGTTGAGTGGAGATTGTTATGATCCCTGATAGCTCGGGTTAAGGATGTGGGCTACTATGTGGGGGATCTGGTGTTCAAATCTGGCTGAAGGATATTCTTACAGCTAAATGTTTTGCTCTTCGACTTATAAATAAAACTGATAAAAGGTACATTTATTTTTAGACTCTTGGTTGAGCCTTTCCTGGTGGGACGGTTGGGAGAGGGGATCTGGACAGTCGGGGAGTGCGCTGTGGTTACAGGGATCTGGGCCCACGGATGTGTTTGGCACTACGCTGTGCTGAATTTGAACCCAGGTCGTTGTGGTTTAGGCCCTAACCCAATGTCTTAAATTTGACTTACTGAAACCTGCAGGAACCCTGTACATAGAAAAAGTACATTAAAATCCATAAAATTGTATCTACAAAGTACACCGTTAAATCATTAGTTTCATGACCAAACAACACGTTTGTGAGGAGAGCCTAGTTTCAAGGTGGACCCCAGTCCCATCCAGAAGCCGGGGTAGAGAGGCTGAGTGAACGTGGTCTTGGTCCTATGAAGCAGAGTCATCTTATCAGAGACGCTGTAGAAAGACAGCGTTCCAGACCCGTGGTCCAGAAACACTCCTATCCTGTTGGAGCACGGGACACCTACAGCTGTACTGTCCTTGTTGTGTTGGAAAGAGCAACCGAGATTGGAGCAGTCCAGGCTCCAGGACTTGGAATTGTGTCCCAGCTTGCTGTCGCTCCCTCCCCCTGTCCTGGTCATCCCTTTGTAGCACGCTCCTACGGAGACCCCCCTGGAGCCCTCCCACTCCACCTCCCAGTACCTGCGTCCGGTCAGGGGCCCTCGACACAGCACCTGGGCCCAGCTGGTGAAGCGCTCCGGGTTGTCCGGGTACAGCTGGGACTCTGACAGTGTGGTCGCCCCCTTCCTCCCGTCAGACACGCGCAGGTAGGGGTTTGCTGTGTTGACGTCCAGCACCATGTCACTGCAATCTGGGATGAGGAAGCCAATGCTTTACAACTCGATTCCTTTTCGATTCCTTTTACAAGAGATGGGTAACCATGCGCTGTACCGTAAAACACACTTACATTGTAGGAATTCTGACCTGGTTTTTGGCTCCGTGTTGGCTGTGGTACTGTTGTTTGCTGTCAGAGACAGATTTTGGGTGATTATGCTGTAAATTGCTTGGTTTAATACTACCGTGTTAAATGTTCTTCCATTTCCCCCAGACATACCTCTCTGAAGAGTTGTAGTGGATTGTGGATTTGATTCCTGATGTGGGCTTTCTTCCTTTACTATAAACAAAACGTGAAAGTCAATAGAGGTAGTAATAGTTCAGCGTGTCATTGTGGGTACTCGGTACTTACTCTTATCAGAGATCCTGTCGATTTCCTTCTCACACACTTCCTGTAATCGATCGTGCAAGTCAACAAGGGCTCCTCTCAGGATTTTGTCCACAAAGCATGGATGGACGTTAATGCAGGGCAGATCCACAGACTGGGGAGGCTGATCGAGGGACCTGCACCTCTGCAAGGAGTTGTAACCGAAAATAACTCAAGTTAACGAATAAATCGATAAAGATAATTTAGTCAGTTGCGCCGATGCAAATACTACCACAGTATGTAAATGAAGGCAGGCTGTTTCAGTACCTGGAGGAAATAAATGTGGTCCTCGGTGTGTGAAAGCTGCTCTAGCTCCGAGTCACTCTTCCTCAGTTTAGCGAGCTCCCTGTCCAGCTTCTCCAGTTGGGTTTCTGCCTGGCCGACAGCAGCCTTCTCCTGGGCCCGCATCTCCTCTCTCACCTCAGAGCGCCTTCTCTCGACGGAGCGGATCAGCTTGGAGAAGACCCTCTCGCTCTCCTCCATGCCTGTCTCGGTGGCATGCTGGTCACAGCATTTGCAATGGTGTTTTTAACCCAAGTCTCACAGTATCATATCATGGAAAATGATCATTCTTTAGACTTATGTTATTAAAAATGATCATTTATGGCATGCTGAATGGAGTGTTAGTACACTGGTGAAACTCACCTTGATGTATCTGATAATTTGCTTAAGCTTCTTTTCAATCTCCTTACATTTATGTATGGATTTTAAGGAAGCCTCATCTAGCTGTTTCTGTGAAAGAAAAGCAAGAGTCATATTTCCAAGTACCACACGTGTCATCGTGACTGGAAGAACATGTCGATTTTTTGTGAGCTACCTGTTGAGTTTTCCTCTCTGCTACGACTGAGACGGTGTCATGGTCCTTGTGGCTCTCCTTTGTACAAACAGTGCAGACACACTGCTGGTCAGTTCGACAATAGACTCTGAGCAGTTTGTTATGATGTGGACACAGCTTCTCTTTCAGTGAGCCCAAAGTTTGGATCAGTTTGTGTGTTTTCCCACAAAATTGTACCTCGTGTGCCATCAAGTGAGCGTCACAATAAGATTCCAAGCAAACGAGACAAGATTTCACGGCTTTGCTCTTTTTACTAGAGCAAATATCGCATTTCACAACATCCTCAGTCTTGGCACTTGGCTGTAGAGGCGTTCCACGTAATCCGGACCCTTGAAACTTCTCCACCACCTCTGCTAGGACTGTACTCCTGCTCAGTGTTGGTCTAGGACTGAAAGTCTGCCTACACTGAGGGCAGCAGAATATCCCTTTCTGCTTGTCCTTGTTCCAGTAGCCCTCAATACAGTCCATACAATAACTGTGTCCGCAGGGGATTGTCACTGGGTCCTGTAGCACATCTAGACATACTGGACAACTAAACTGCTCCTGTTCTACAGAAATGCTAGTGGCTGCCATTTCATACAGGTACAACGCAAGGTTATGTACAACAGGAACTGTTGTGAGAGGAACAGAGATGGGCGTGGACTGTAGATCTTTGTGTGATTGGGGAGATGAAGGGTTCTCCAGTTACACCTCACTGCCAGAGGCATCCAATCAAAAGCCAGGACTAGGAGTAACAAAAAAAAAGGAGTAGGCTAAACCAGAGGAATAGTAAATAAATCAAAACAAAGGTACAGTTTTAACATTAGTAATATGAAATGCATTCAAATGTATTTGATGAACAATCTGATACATTAAATATATTTAGCTGTAGAGAATACTGACATTGTGTAGTTAACCTGTTTTCCCAGTTTGCCAGGGGTCATCCAATAGCTCTTGTTTACAATAGACACAATGAGAGAAAACACCAGTTAAAACCAGCTTAATAGAAGGGTGGGAACTTTTCTCTCCATGAAACATGACCATGCATACATCTGCACAAACACAAGCTTGAAGTAAGCATGATCTGATTTAACTGAAGTAAGACATTGCCAAAACAGCAACAGTTTAGTCCGGTATATTTATTGAATGTTTGTTTCCATACATTATTACAAATTGATTGTTCAAGATTTCTGTTTAATAAAAAATGTTATATAAAAAAAGCATTAATTCCGATAAATAAAAATGATTAATACTGAAATCACAGGCGTGTTTTGGAAAGCAATTCTAAAATGTAGCACACCACTAGTTACAATCCTACATTTGTGTCGTAAGGATAGCTCATTTATTCCGGACATTCTGATCAGGTCCATGAGCAGTTGCCGCTACATCCAGTCAGCTCTGATGAACTAGACGACGTCACTTCCTCCGTGTGTGAGAACGGCGTTGCATCGGCCTTTGTCTGGCGCTCGAGAGCTTGGACCCTGCACAGACAGAAGGGGAGTTATTCAGCAGGACTGGGGTAACCTGGGATAGACATCATAGAGGGAGGTAAGATGGCTCACGAGGGTTCAGTGTATTACGTCAGCATACAGAGCGCACCCACACTGCTGGTGTTTAGTATTTGGCCGAAATAGTGGGATGCACTGTGAATATGGGGTGAGCTGTGTGAATGGTTCAGTGTTGGGGCTGGATCTGCAGATGCAGAATAACTGATTTAGAATAAGCTAAATCTTGTGTATATTCAAAAATGGTCTTTCGGAACTTTAAACGGTGTTATTGCCCGATGCGATACTCACCAAAGGGTGAGAAGGCAAAGCCAAAGTTGGGTACTGGTACTTGGCTGAGGAAGGGATTGAGACAAGAGGTGTTTTGGTCTTCAGCAGGTCTTGCGGTTACTGTGAGGACACAGAGCAGTCAGAACAGCAGCAAATCAATCATTTCCTGGTTTTATCTGCAACATTTTATCTTTTACCATGTCCTTGTTTGCGCTTGCACAATCTCATCAACCAAGGGGTGCCTGAATGAGATGCTTTGACAGGGTAACGTGCCCTGAAGCTGTTTTTTTTGGGGGGGGGGGGTTGTTGTTTGACACTTTTTTGTATATTCACAAACGCCAACTAATAGTTATAATTATGTAATCATAATGAAAAGTGTTTTAACATATTGATAATATAATAACACATATCCTACTTTGTGTGGATTCAGTCTCTGTTCCAATTTCTTCGTTGCACTTCGGAGACTCAATAATTGAAACGTTTCTCACTGTAAAAAAAATAAAAAAATAAAATAAAGTACTTAGTTTGATCAACCTTCTTAATTGACAGAGTGTCTGTCCAGATATGGACTTTGGTTTATTAAGTTCTCAACCTTTTTCATAGATGTTGACAAATCCTCCTTGGTAGACTTCTTCTAAGAGCTCTTTGAATTCAGAAACAGCTGTCATCACTGAGCCAAAGGTGAAGTTGGGGTCAAAGTTGACAGGAGGCAGGTCTCCCAGCCCAGGACTAGACCTAAAGGACTGACAGTTCTTGAATAACAGACAGAACACAAACAGAAGACAAACACATGGATAAAAATATTCCTATTGATGAGATATTAGTGAACTGAACCATTTATTTAATCAATTCAACAGCACCCTCAATGTAAGTGAATTGAGGCAAGTAGTGCAAAGAGTTAGGATGAACCCATGTGTTACATTTAGTCATTTAGCAGACGCTCTTATCCAGAGCGACTTACAGTAAGTACAGGGACATTCCCCCGAGGCAAGTAGGGTGAAGTGCCTTACCCAAGGACACAACGTCAGTTGGCATGACCGGGAATCGAACTGGCAACCTTCGGATAACTAGCCCGATTCCCTCACCGCTCAGCCACCTGCCACCTGTGTTGACTGTGAGTGTGTGTGTGTGTGTGTGTATGCATCTGCATGTTACCTGAAGGAACGTAATGTGGTCATCCGTATGAGAAAGCTGTTCCAGGTCAGAGTCTCTCCTCTTCAGCTCAGCGATCTCCTGCTCCAGTTTAGCCAGCAGTCCCTCGGCCTGACTGATCGCTGCTTTTTCCTGATCTCTAATCAGCTCTCTCAAATCAAACCTCTTCAGCTCAATAGATTGGATGAGGTCAGTGAAGATCTTCTCGCTTTCCTCCACTGTTGTACGTGCAGAGCGCTAGAGGGAGACAGAGACACTGCTGCAGACTTGCTGTTGATCCATCGGGTTTGTGATAGCAGTCTGTAATCGTTTTATTACTCACTGTGAGGGCGGTGATGGCCTGTCTCAGCTCCTGCAACTCCTTCTCTCTGACCTGGATTTGTTGCTGGGAGTTCTTCTGCATCTCCCCCAGCTGAGTCTGGGGACACAGGGGTGTTTAGGAAGCCGTTTAAGCTGTGCCATACTGAAAAGAACAACAAGACTAGAGGACTAACATTGTTCCAATGTCTACTTTTCATTCAGATTTATCGTTAATCATACTGTAACAGGATCAGCGTGTGAATGCCTGATCAATGCTTAATCTGCACGTTTTATAATTGTAGAATGTAGAACCTGTTTTTGAATGTTGTATCTTATTATTATTGATAAATTATGGGTTTAAGTGACAATACCGGTTCTGTATCCTGAAAAACACTTGCCTGTTTCTCGTGCATTTCCGATTCAGCTAAAACTGTGTCGTGGCCTTTGTGCTCATCCGTTAAACAAAGATAACAGATACATTTCTGATCCGTGCGACAGTAAACTTCCAGCAGCTTATCGTGGCGAGGGCATATTGTGTCTTGGAGTTTCTTTGAGGCTACGACAAGCTTGTGCTTCTTGAAAGCTGGAGAGTCGTAGTGAGGTTGCAAGTGGGTCTCGCAGTACGAGGCCAGACAAACGAGACATGATTTGACAGCTTTGTTTTTCCTCCCACTTCCGGTACAAACATCGCATTCCACATCTTCTGGTCCCGCGTAACTTCGAGTTGGAGGATCACTTTGGAGTCCTGTCATCAAAAACTTCTCCACAACGTCGGCTAACATAGTGTTTCGGCCAAGTAAAGGCCTAGGGTTGAACGTCTGCCTGCACTGAGGACAGCCATAAATCCCCATGTAATCGTCCTGGTCCCAGTACCCCTTGATACAACAAGAACAGTAACTGTGCCCACAAGGAATTGTAACAGGGTCCTTCAATACATCCAGACATATTGGACAGTTGAATTGGTCCTTGTCAAGTAACAGCCCTGCTTGAGCCATTTTTCGTACCAAATATTAGTAACGATTACGAAAGAGAAACAGTTTAAAGAGCGAAGTCTACTGCTAGTAGTGTGAAGCCAGCCTCAGTAAAGTATTGTTTCCGGTTGATTTATTTGGAGAAAAATAAACGTCAAAATAAAGGTCACGAGACACTGTGCTTTTATTATTTCAAAACCAGGTGATCTTTATTTCCCCAAAAGGTAGGAAGAAACAACGACTACAGTCAAATAACATGCTTTATTCATTGGATTCATGTATTCAGTAAGGTGAAAGCTTTCAGAATATGTATGACTATTATTATGAACGTAGTCTACAGGGTGTGTAGCGTTACTATAGCCTTCACTGTTAGGTGTTTTTTTCTAAACACATAACAGTAACTGGACCTTCAATTCGTGATGATGAGAACATAAATTATTGTGTCCCCTCAACATGGCGGGAATGGATTCAGGAAGATGAGAGCCATCGCATTGCACCACCGAATTAACATGTTTTGGCACGTCTCAGGCTATGCTCTTATTCTGAAGGCAAATTCGCAACACCGGAAATGCTATTGAGGACAATCGAGGCTTTTTTAACGGCACTCAGCCCAACTCAACTCCTATTGGGTGAGAATCTCTTGCTTCACTGCCATGTGAGCAATGTTTTAACTGGTGGAGGAGCTGAGATAGGAGCTCTCTCTGCCTCTGTCTGTCTGTCTGTCTCTCTCTCTGTCTCTCCAATCTGGCTCTCCTCTCAAACTGTCACTTCATTTATCTCCCTCTCTGCGGCACTACAGTTGTTTTGTTTACAGGAAGTGAATGGTACAAGTAGAAGTAGGCCTGACTAGCACTACACTTTTTCACTCAAGTTAAAGTAAAGAAGTAGCCTATGGTTGTGGCATATGTAGCTGGTGTAGATCGGTTAAACTCACTCCTCAGGTATGTATACATGCAACCCGCGCCAGCAAATTGCTAGAAATGTCAGATGGCAGAGGTGGCAGATTCTTGGTGTTCTGTGGCTATCAAAGACAGTTCCTACAAGGATGCACAAGGTGACGACATAGGCCATAAAGTTAATTCAGTTTGAAAAAAAAAAATTAAAGTGAGAAGCATGTGCTTCCATGTTCAGGTTTAGTTTATTCTGTTTTCCAAGGAGGAGGATCACACACACAATACAGCGCACAATTATGAAAACAAATTTGAGTTTACAACACAGTGACGCCAAATTCAGATTTCAAACCATAAACATTTTAATTAAATGCATTGTTTATCCAAATGCATTTACACAATGGACCTTCATTTATATTCAGTCATTGTGAATGCACTTTAAAACTGTATCACAATATACAATTAGAAAATAAATAGAATAAATATTTAGAATGTACATTTCCCACTATAATCAATACATTATGTTCACTCTCAATGCATCAAGTATATGGCATATGTCCCCTCTGAAATGAAAGTCAATAGACAGATACTTTCATATTGAACAGAACTGTCCACATTATGGAACAGGAACGTTTTGGTGCAATGTGTATGACGCTGGGTAAATAATTTAAGTTCATACAGTCAGATCCAACAGGTCATTAGAATGTTGTCTTCATGGTTCTTATTCTTGTGTAAAAGGTGACAAAATGGCCTTTCCAACTTTTAAAAGTTTAGATTGAAATTATTTAGGGCGTAATTTAAATTGATGAAGCATGCAACTCAAAATAAATTTTAACTAGCATGCACTTATGCCAATATAATTATTATATTCCACATGCTTACTTCAAGGAAAGGTTCAACTCTTCATAAAGAGTGTCCCTAAGCCATGTCTTTACATGGTCCACATGGTCCACAGTAGATTTAGAGGGCATAATCAATGTCCTTACCCATCAATATTATCCCTTTTTTTATACTTAGGAGGCAATTCAGTCATATCGGTTTAACTGTCTGACAGATATACCAGCACAAATTATGCTTAAGCTCTGCCTTATTCCCAGTGCAAATAATGCATTGAATAAAACTAAATTCTTCAATACCATATACAGCTGCAGCAGTCCTGAGTATTTCTGCTTATTCATTCACATAACATACAGTCACGTAAGACAAAGGTTGGTTTCCTATAGAATGTGGATGTTTCAGTGTATGTGACGTGCAGTGAGATGAGTATGTGTAGTACTGTAGCTCTTCTTAGTACTGACTTCATTTGTTCTTCTCCTCTAGTCCACTCTCTGCTCTCAAGGCCTGACTGCTGGCTTCAATGTAGCTGATCCAATGCTTGAGATCCTCTGGGTACTCAGGGCACTCCACCTGCAACACACACATGTGCACACACACA
Organism: Osmerus eperlanus; assembly: GCF_963692335.1. Lineage (NCBI taxonomy): Eukaryota > Metazoa > Chordata > Actinopteri > Osmeriformes > Osmeridae > Osmerus > Osmerus eperlanus. The sequence continues at coordinate 12,155,294 of NC_085033.1, read as the reverse complement.
CAAACACACACACACAAGGTTAGGACAGAATGGCGTTGGTGCATATGCTATGCATTCCTTTCTCAGTCTTCCTCTCCTCCCTAACCTTTCTCTTGCACAGGTACTCCATGATTTTCTCTGGGCTGCTGTGTACCACGTTCTGTCTGCAGAGCATGATGGCCGAGATGAAGCCGTCTCTCTTGGAGACAAAGCGCTGCTCCACATAAAAGGACTTCTCGTCCCAAGCTAGTATGCGGGTCCGTATCTCGAAAGCCTCCCCGAACGCGAGGGATCGTCGATAGCGGATAGTGGAGGCTCCGACCACCATAGTGACTCCGAGTACACGGGTGGCATTAAATATCCCATTACGCGAGTAGTGGTGGAATCTGGCAAAGTCACACTCCCTCAGGTAGCGGGAGTTGTTCATATGGCCCATGTAGTCCAAATCATGGGGTAGCACTCGCCCGCTGACGATATGCTCTTTTAGAACATCCCTTATTGGAGGTTCGAAGAAGGCCTGGATGGCCACTGCTGCCCCTCGAAGGAAGTACCACACGTCCAGGCTGCAGAAGAGCAGGAGGAGACCGCCGAGCACCCACAGCAACATCCCTCTGAAACAGGAGAGGAAAAACGATCAGGTTTATCTTCTGAGTAAGCCCTAGACAGGTTTAATAAATTGTTAATACTGTACCTCTCCAGTGTAGTATCAAGTGAAGGGCATCTCTAGAGCGTTATAATGCTAGTTTAAAAAACATATCTATATTTTAATAATTCAGAAAAGCAGTTTTATAGTAACATGTACAAAATGCTTTTGGCTTATGAAGGGATTTAGACAATTAACGTTACACCAGCTGGGCCTATTTCCTGTAGTGCAGTTGACCTCATCAATGACATGACGAACCCGTATTTTATATTTTAAGTGTTTGCAAACAAACTCAAATAGAAAACGTATCCATGTCATTTTCCATATACACTATAGTTTCGTGGAGGCAAGCGTGGCCATTTTAACATTAACTGTGTAGCTTGCAAAATGCACCTGATGTGATCACCGACACCGTTCTAAGCATTCATTGGTGAGTTTGCTAGATGCTGCGGACATGCTAGCAAAACAAATCTAGGCCGTCCGCCATTTATCGTAAACATTGTTGAAGCAATCACTTTCTATATCAAAGTATAATAACTGACAGGCTTTTATTATTTCTTGTGGTGTGTTACTTACTGCGCCTTTCCGAAGCTGGTGGGCTAAAGATGCCGGTAAAATCAATTTCTGAACTCACTTCCGCTACTTCACTGAAGTTAAAACTGATTGGTCGGAAACATGTCATATGCTCTCCTGACGCTTACATTTACGTTACTCTTACATTAAATTCAAATAGAAAAACATAAAATCCATAAATCAAAAATAAACAATCTTTCATTAATGAATGACAGATAAAAAATGTTTTAATGTCTTATGTAAAAGGTTCTTATTCACTCATACTGTGCAGCAAAAATGGGTGTGCCTACTGAATATTGAGCGCTAATCCGTAAAATGTACTAGTTTTTAAACCGTCAAAACATACCTAAACAAAGGCTTCCGAAAAGGGCTTGGATGGTGATATACGCAAAGCACATAAAAGCAACATACTTACTGTCAACCACAAATATTTTATTTACAACAAATAAATCCATTGCAACACTTCCCATGAATAGGCTACAACTCAAACTGCAAACAATTCAGACGATAATTCAAACGTTTGACACGACAACCCATATAGTGTTTTATTTCCATTTTGAGAAAGGCACCGATGCATCAAGGTTTCCCAACAGAACACTGTCTGAATCTTTCTGACCTGCACACAGCCTACAATCTGCTGAAGTTAAGGTTTCTTGTGTTCCTGTGCGTTTACTGAATGACCAGCAGTTGTGAAGGCATAGGCACTGAGGTTTTAATGCAGATGGGAGCGGTATGCTCAGTTCTGGCTTCATTTGTTCTTCTCCTCTAGTCCACTCTCGGCTCTCAAGGCCTGACTGCTGGCTGCAATGTAGCTGATCCAATGCTTGAGATCCTCTGGATACTCAGGGCACTCCACCTGCAACACACACAAATGAAAAACTCAGAGACCAATCAAGTCCTTTGTCTAAGAAATGAATTCACAGGGTAATGAACTCATTCAGGAAACAAATACCCATCTTCCAAACCCCTTATTATGGACATACCTTTCTCTTACACAGGAACTGCATGATGTTGTCTGGACTTCTGCGTATGATAGTCTGTTTGCAGAGCATGACCGCCGAGACTCGGTCGTCTTTGCTGGACACAAATCTCTGCTCCAGGTAGAAGGACTTGTCGTCCCAGGCAACAATACGGCTGCGCAGCTCAAAGCGCTCCCCGACATACAGCGCGCGGCGGTAGCGGATGGTGGTTGCCCCCACTACCATGGAGGCCCCCAGGGCCCGGAGGGCCTTGAACACCCCGTTCCGCGTGTATAGGGAGTAGCGTGCAAAATCACATTCTCGCAGGTAACGGGCATTGTTCATGTGACACAGGTCCATGTCATGAGGGGCCACAAGGCCTGACACACTCTGCTCTCCCAGGATGTCCCGGACCACAGGCTGAAACCACGCCCGGATCACCGTCGTGCCCGACCGCAGGAAGTACCATACATCCAGGCTGCAGAAGAGCCCCAGTAAGACAGCCAATACCCACACCAACAGCCCTCTGTGGAGAAAGAGAGCAGAGTCTTGAAGGGGCTGTCAAGTGCCAATAGTGGCTGTCTAGTCATTATAAATATCCCAACTTTTTAATGTTGGCAATAAAATATACAAGGCTCTAAACTGATGAACCTAGAAAAACATTTTGAGCCTGATAGATCCCTATGCTCGTGTTGTAACAAAGAGTTGAAGGCCTGGCCTACTCTGGGTGTGGAGGTGACAACGACTATGTTTCTGTAGGCAGTAATATGTTGCTGTACCAGACAGTTGACTCAACTGCCAATCTCGCAAGAAGTAGGCTAGTACAAGATCGCTGTGGAAGTGGAATTTGAAACATAAAACTGGTTTTACAGGAAAGGTGACAGGTTGACAGTCTTTAGAATCTATTAAATCCTGGTCTGATCACACCACAGTCTTTGTGAAGCAAAATCTCAATAAATTTGATAAAACTCAAAACGGAGTTAGTGGGCTAAAGTAGCCTTGGGATGCAGTTTTGACTTAAACCATTTACTAGTGGGCATGCATGTTCTCAGCACCCACAACTTGTAGATTACTAGGCCTACCGTAGAAGTTGTTAGATACAAAATTCTCTCAGAGATAATTTATTACTGTACCAATTACCAGAAGTCCTATTTTACGGATAATCGTTCATCTTGGTCAGTGACTGGAAATACAATTTGACAATCTGTGCACGCGTATTTTCTTAACATCTAGCTAATACACATTTTTTAGAACTACTTATGCCTTTATTTCCTGCTATTAAATAATCATACTTACACAACTACCGTCTGGTCCTCTTCCATGTCGTATTACTATCCTGCTGTCCTCAGTTTTCCAAAAGTAGACTCCACTGCATGCATTGAACATGGAAGCAGAAGGTAACAAAGTTTTCAGTGAACACGTGACGTTTCCGGGGTCCAACGCACGCACTAAAAGCTGATTGGCTATTAAGTTATCCCGTTTGACTTGGAGCTGTACTGAAATACAGCCGACACTTCATAACAAAAAGAAACCCTTAGATGACAATATGTTGTGTATAACTTGATAGTACACTTGCAACACCAATGTTAGCATTATAAACTCCCGATATATAGCCATATACATATGGCTTATAGCAACATAGAAATACAATGCTAGTACATTTCAGTAGTGAGCAAGTGGCCACTGATGATTACAAATATAACTCATTCTAATCAACGAGTTTACATCCATGACCCATTAGCACCCAGGTCCAAAGACTACAGTGAAGTAACAAATATTATCATTACACTATGGATGGGCACCTGGGTCTTAATGCACCCCCTGTTGAACATAAAGGAGTGGACTAACTGGCATAAACATTATTTACCTACCTGCAGCAAACACAAACATGGTCTCCAAGGCAGTTTTATTATGAGTACTGGGTGTTAGGGTAAGCAGCGACACACAAGAAGATGGTATAGACGTGGAGAGGCAGCAACACAGGTAAAAGCAGTCTTTGTTAAACTAATCAAAATATGTTGAAGAAAATGAAGCCATGAATCCTAAAGTGTATTGTTAAGACATATACCACAATTTTTTGACATGCTTTGTTAATGCATACAATCTTTGAATAACGTGAATATCTACCTTTCATAACTTATTTTTAAGTGAAAAGTATAGCATAAATCATTCTGAAAAAACACTTGAGCTTTGAGATCTGAGAGATTGGATGTTTCCCTTCACTTCGAGTCACTGTGCCATAATTGTTTCCATGTATATCGTGTGAATCAGTGGAGGTTTGAAACATAGATGGTTATGTTATCAGTGCTTTATTTGACATTGTGTCATAAACAGCACCAGAGGCCTCCTATCTGTAGCTCATGGAGACGTCTCCAAGGGACAGTCCTCTCCACAGCGCCACCTGTGGTGTGGAGGAAACTGAGAACAACACCTTCAGGCCCAAGTCAGCCAAGGGTCGACGCAGACACACTCCTCAACAGCCAGCCTCTACTGCTGGTCCATCATGCAGGTTTTTAGATCATCACCAGGATGACCAACAAGAAGGGCATAGTTTAACTGTGGATTGCCCAGGCACCAGGACCCCCGTAGTTAGACCCAAGTCTGCCATGGGGCGCAGGAAACTCTCCCAGCAAACATCATCTGGGAAACAGAACCGAACTCTGACAACAGATTATCCTAGAGAGGTACAGGCTCCAGCAAGACCTCCTTATTTGTTTCGAGATGGTGATGACAGAGAGACTAAAAGAGACACTGGCAGAGACACTATTAGGGAGACTAACAGACAGATCGGTAAAGAGAGAGTGACCAGAAGACAGACCAGCAGTCCAGTCTTTGACCAGGTAAACCCAGAGGTCAGAGGTCAGAGTAGGAGGCCAAAGTCCTCTAAGGGCCACCAGCGACACCCCGTCCAACCCCAACCTTGTGTTCAACGTGAGCCTTCGACTCCAAAGTCGCAGAATACAGAGAAAAACCTCAACATCAAGAAAAACTCCAGATATCCACATCCTCAACAGCCAGAACAGCTAGACACAAGTGTTACTACCGATAGTCCACACACTCCTAACCAAAACGAGTCTTGTGAAGTACTCCCTGGCTCCACCCTTCTCCAGAGTCCTCTCCCAGTTCCAGTTCCTATTAGCTCACTTAACAGGTACTGTGTCCTTCCCTCCATTGGGAGGAGAAACATAAAGAACCTCCCACAGAAACACAAGGACCAATAGAATTACCTACCTACCATGTACTCTGTGATTGTACTGGAGAATCCTTTGTTTCGTAATATTTTATCGATTTGACCACAGAAAAAAAGTTTTAGTAGTACTATTTGAGTGTGTGTTATTTGTAAACACTATTTCAAGTCGATTCGTTTACCTGGTCTTTTTCAGATTGCAGATTATAGCCTTCAATATTCATGGTCTTTGTGATGTATCCAGTTTTCGGGTTTGCCGCTAGATGACGCTACACACGACGTTCTGATTTATGGGAGTTCAGGTTCAACAGGTGGAGAGACGTTCAGATTTATGGGAGTTCAGGTTCAACAGGTGGAGAGACGTTCAGATTGATGATGAACTACGGTTCTTTCCTGTGACTAAGGGAGCATACAGATGTTTAACTCAGCTAACTTACTCAGTGGTTGGAGCATTATTTACTTTGCAATTAGGCCTATAATACAAGCGCATGGCCAAACATGATCGCTAATGATCACACACACACACGCACACCTACACCTACACACACACACACACACACACACACGCGCGCGCGCACACACACACACACACACACACACACACACACACACACACACACACACACACACACACACTGATAAATGCTTACTGATCTACAATGTAAGGGACTAGAATTCCCTTCTGGCGGGGCAAATCTGACTAGTTAGTGCTGCTGATGAAGCTAATATGAACGATGGAAACTTCTGGAAAGAGAATAAAAGTCTTCACCCTGCAGGCTATGAGTGTCCAGACATCTGGACATTGTAGACCGAGTGAGACTCACTAAAGAGGCGGCCACATACTCATCATCTTCGTGATCGTGTCCACCATTCGAGCCTGTACACTAAACAGATGCAAACAGCGGTTGGCAGGGTTAGCCTGCTTTTCTTCTGGGAAAAAGGAATCTAGAAAAACGCAGCGATTTTGGTAAAACTATATACTTAAAACCTTTCTGCACAATTCCTATTGAGCTCTCTCTCTGTGTCTGTGTGTGTGTGTGTGTGTGTGTGTGTGTGTGTGTGTGTGTGGCTACTCGCGCGCGCGTACGTGTACCGTCCGTCCCCATCCTTGATGCGCGCGCATGAGTAAATAAGCTGTGACAGAGTCCGTTGCCGGTAAAACCCTCTGGATAGACTCACAGCAGAAGAGGACTGAAGTGATGCTCTAAACCGGGAGGCTCATCCAGTAGTTAAGAATCAACACAGCCAATTGAGACCACATCAGAGAAGAAACGCAGTAAGTAATGATTTAGCATTTCATCCATTTTTTTTCTTTTTCTTTTAACTCTAAAAGGCTGCAGTGCAGTAGGGTGGTCCTAGCCCCCTGTCCTCCTGCAGTCTTTTGTTGAAAATAATTCTACAGAGAGCTCAAATCTTAGCTTCTTATTTCTCTATATATTGAAGTAACTTATGTTTATAAGTAAATAAACATATGGCAAAATAAGGAGACAGAGAAATGTGTGTGTTAGAGAGAAAGACATATAGAACCCAGGCTGTTGTCTCATCAACACTGAACATAGTGGAAAAACCACTATGAACTGTGCATTCACTTATTATTAGTAGATACTGAAAGAAAATGTCCCCCCCAAAATCCAATCCCTTTCCAGTACAGATGGCCTGCAATTTTAAACACATACAGTAGATAGTACAAAGAGGTTTTGTTTTCTAATGCACCTGACCATGTGAGGTATACTGGTTGCCCCCACCCCCCCCCCCCCCCACCCCCCCCCCCCCCCACCCTGCCCCCTCCGCCCTTCTCCTTCCAACAGACCCAGAACACAGTAGCCAGATGGAAGCTGTTGATCTACTTAGAGAGAGGTAGATGTAGAGACCATTACCTGGCCCAGAGCAAACAATCGGTTACACACACCCACACACATAGTGGACACAATTCTCATTTACAGACCCGTCACATGTATACAAACTCACACACACACACACATTTACACACATATTGCTCGCTGAACTGTGCCATGCTAACAGCTCTTCCATTACCTGTGTTTACCAGCGCACTTGCTCTTTAGAGCTAAGAAGATCTTTTTCATATCAAAGCGAGGCTAAGTGGTCAGTCACTAGCAACTGTTGTTTTTTTTTGTGTGTGTTTTTTTTTTACGGGATTAACCGTAGCCATCTGCAGTTGAAGGGCAGTTTAAAAAGAGCAAGTCTCTTTGTCACATGTCGAGTCCTTCCACTGTCGGTCTTATATTCGCCTCTAACCTGCCTGAGTTCAATATCTCATCTGTCTTGTCCCTCTAACCAAATCAGGTAGTAACTTTCTATCCTCCGTCAGGTCAGAGTAAGGTTGGAGCTGTCAGTGGATTTGCATGGTGTAAGCCATTGAGTGGAAGCGTAGGCACTACTGTGAGTGTGGAGTGTTGACCCGCTTACCTTGGTTAATGATTGGCCTACTCTCTTATACTCAGAAGCCATGCCTAGATAGGTTGCTATGCAGGTGGGGGGAGATAGTAGAGGATAGATCTCGTCTGGATAGATCTGGTTCAGGATGTTTTGTACCTCATGAACATAACATGAACCTACAACCTACATGACAACATTTACAGTATGTTCTATCATAGAGCCTTTCCAATTTCCACCTACTGAAATTCCTTTATTATTGTGTTTGGCTGTGCCCATTTTCCAGATCTCCTGATCTCTCCCTGTGATAACTAAACAACTTTGGCCAATAGTGGAAAAAAGAACTCTATTTACATGCACACTCACACACACAAACACAGACATGCTTAGCACACCCACACATTGAGCACACACACACCGAGCACACACACACACTCACAAACCCAGAGCGGCTCATCTCTCTCCCTGGCGTGGCTAGTCAGTCCTCTGTGCAGGAGCCTGCTGGAGAACATGCCAGGCCTGAGGAAGCGCTCCACATGGGCCCCGCTGCTCCTCAAGTCCTCCTGCATCAAGTCCTGTGCCAACGGCTGTTCCCTGGGCACCACCGCCCACCTCACCTATGCCAACATGGACACCGAGTCCATAGAGGGTGAGTGGGGGCGACGCCCCCCTTGTGAGAAAGTGCACAGTGTGTCTGAGGATGTACAGTATGCAGATTATGTTTTCCGTGTGTATAATGAATAGGTGGTCCTTTTCAATGTATGTGATGAATATTTTAACATATTGTCTTTTCAATGCATTTCATGTATATGTTTTATCCTGCGTATATGATCATCGTTTGTAAATGAGTGTGGTACAAAGTGTATTGTGTCCCCCCCCCCCCTCCCCTCTCTTCCCCTCACTCAGGTGTGTTCGTGTACCCTCTGGGGGAGAAGGAGGTGGTGGTGGGTTTCGAGGCGGTGATCGCGGGCCGCATGGTGGGCGTTCAGATCCAGAGCCGGGGCAAGTTGGAGGACTGCTGTCTGGACTGCTGCCCAGGGTCAGGCCTTGACGGTCAGTGTGGGAATGGCCGCGAATGGGGCTGCTGTGGAAGTTCCAACCTGGACATGCAATGCACCAATGGTAAGGAGGAGAGGCAGAAGAGGGACATAGAGGTAAATAGAGAGAGAGAGAGAGAGAGAGAGAGAGAGAGAGAGAGAGAGAGAGAGAGAGAGAGAGAGAGAGAGAGAGAGAGAGAGAGAGAGAGAGAGAGAGAGAGAGAGAGAGAGAGAGAGAGAGAGAGAGAGAGAGAGAGAGAGAAGGAAGGAAGGAAGAGAAAGAGAAGAGACAGTACATATGATTAAATTAATAAATGACACACCTTGTTATTGTTGCATCGCAGCAAATGACTTCACACAGCCAGAGAAAAGTTTGGTCATAATGAGATCTGCAGCTGTGCACAGGCATGTAGATGATTCAGCTCTAAAGGCTCCCCGATACCCTGACCAATGCCCACAATACATCACAGACTGTTATTGAATGGTGATCAACCTAATCTGATCAGGGGGTACCGCCAGAGGACATTTGATTGGTTCTCCTCTCTTTAATACAGAGAACACCAGCTAGAACATGAAACAACACAGATGTTCAACTGCAGAATATCTGAGCACCATGGAATCCACCGGAACTTTGTCAGGAATACTTGATATTCAGATGTTGGTTTTGATATTGACTTAGAGAGAGACCTATCTGTTTGAATAGCCGGGTATACCCTGTTAATGTTTTATATCAGAGCAGAAATACCAATCTAATAAACCTTACGTGATTACCTTCCTTATCTAATTTGTTTAGTATAATCTTTTCATCTCGTAGGAGGAGGCATAGACAGGCCCAAGCAGGACATGGCTGTGCTTTCTTGACTGGAAAGCTGTTTTGTATGTTTGTGTGTGTTATGATCTTGGCGAAGCAACCAACCCATATTTGAGAGTGAGAAGCGTCAATATTTAGGAACTACTAACTTCCAAAAGTCTTGAAATCGTTCTCTTGTCCTTGAGCTGAATGTTTCTCTTTCAGGACACCTCATCCTGGACGAGGACCTGGAGAGAACCACCTTCATTGTTGGCACAGGGGTCATCGGCCCCATGGACATAGTGTCTGTGGTCATAAGCACCACACTAGAACTCCCCACATTGGAGAATGGAGCGATCCGTCTGGTGTATCCCACAGTGTTCACTCCCATCGTCACTGGGCGGATGACTCCAAGCAAAAGTGAAAATGGGGGGAAGTCATCAGAAGAAACAGGGTGCGTTTCCTAACCTTCAGTAAATGATGCCAAATTAAGAGCACAATTTTACACTTTAATGTGTTTACAATATACCGTAACTGAAAATACTGTTTGATAAATTTCCATCCTACTGTTGAACTAGCTGTGCCATATTAAACTGCCTGGATATTTCCATGGTTCCCTCCCAGGCCCACCAGTTGTTTTGGAGCCGCATCAGTCAAGCAGGAGCGGGTCTTGGGCACAGAGCAACAGTGTGCCCACACCATCTTCACCAGCCCAGCTGCCAACCTGGCCCCTTACGAACTCAACTTCCAGCTATTGGTCAGAGGAGCCTGTCTATTGGCTGGTACGTACAACCCACCTCCTCTCCACCCACACACACCTACACACGCCTGCACACATACACATGCATACGCATACCCACACACACCTGCATACACTACATCTGCACACACCCACACGCACCTGCACATATTCGCATACACGGAGGAGAAGGCTGTCTTCTGTAATGATACAGTGTCAAGACACAATTGGTGATATATGAAATATGCAGCAGCAGCTCTAGGCAGCCTGGAGAGAGTTAGGAACTCAGCCAGAGTGGAGGTACTGCACAGCAGCCTGGCTGGTCACTGGGGAGAAGGAGGAAGGCTCTTGGTCAGTTCTGTACTGAAAGGTTACGAGAACCATGGAACGCAGAACCCCATTACCATACGCACATCCCTGACATGAGACGAGGTGCAGGTTGAATGGATGATGAGTTCCGTTTTACGCATAGATATTATGACTGTGACATCATCGGACATGGAGGGGCTGGGGGTTAGAAAGGGCAAGCTCATGAATCTCTTGGTCCTGAGTGTCTGTCCTGTGGTCCTCAGGCCTGGAGAGCCCTACCCACGCCCTGAGGGCCGACGCAGACCCCAGTGCCCAGAGCGCCTCAGCCACCTACATCACCCTCGCACAAGACCACCTGTACGACAGACACATCGAGATCATACTGCACCTCAGTGGTGAGCCTGTGTGTGTTTGAGTTAGAATGTGTGTTTTTGTTTGTTTGTTTGTTTGACTATTAGTGTGTGTGTGTGTGTACCCACTTCTCTGTCTTGAGAAGTTGAAGTTGAGTTCTGTCTCTCCTCTCTCCAAAGAACCTCACAGCCCATTGGTCATCCTGGAAAGGGGCCGGCTCTCCTTCAGCCAATGGGAGAAGCAGATCTGTGCCCGGCGTGACTTTATACGCTGCGCTCGCAAAGAGTCCGAACCGGAGAAGAGGGTGAGCTTTTTCTCCCTTCCTCCTCAGTAACCCTCTCTGTCAACGTTTACTGTCCATTCTGAAAACTCAAAACCCATTCCAGCTATATGATCCTACTCAAACCATGGAACACAACGATTTCTCGACCAGATTTTCTGGTAAACACCCAACATTCACCTCTTCTCCTCCCAGTTGGAGTTTGTGAGGAAGAGATACCACAAGGACATCCTGAGCAGCCCGGTTCTGATGCTGAACTTCTGTCCGGACCTGCTGTCGGAGCCCCTGGACCTCCACCGAGCCACCAGAGAGCTGCTGTTCCTCATCGACCGTAGTGGCAGCATGAGTGGCACCAACATCCAGCGCATCAAGGTCAGGACCTGTGACGGTCGGGCACAGGAAATGGGCACAGGAAATGAGAGAGTCAGGTGGCAGAGCGGTTAGGGAAGCGGGCTTGTAATCAGATGGTTGCTGGTTCGATCCCCGGCTCTGCCAAATGACGTTGTGTCCTTGGGTAAGGCACTTCACCCTACTTGCCTCGGGGGAATGTCCCTGTACTTACTGTAAGTCGCTCTGGATAAGAGC